>NC_091750.1:62639761-62939761 GCF_043380555.1 Nothobranchius furzeri
CTGCCACTGCTTTGACTTAACCTTCATGTGTCGTGCAGCTCTGAGGTGATCAAGAAAGAAGACTTGTGCATTGGCCGAGGAAAGGTGATTTTAGACTCATGTGTGGACTTTATTTGTTGTAATATATTCAATCATAATTCTGCTAAATCTTGTTGCAGCTCTGCTGGGTCCTCTACTGTGACATCATGTGTCTCGACTATGACGGGAACATCCTAGATGCTTGTGTTGTCGCCCTTCTGGCTGCCCTGAAAACCAGTAAGTAGGGTTGAGACTTTACTGAAACGGTGCATGTAATAAATAAAATAAATCTATCTTTTAGTAATCTTTCCCTGCAGCACAACTCCCAGAAGTCACCATCAACAAAGAGACGTCCGCCCCGGAGGTGAATTTTGAAAAGAAACACAAACTTAACATTCACCGACATCCAGTCAGCGTCTCCTTTTGCATCTTTGATGAGTACGTTTGTTTGATTTCAATTCAATTTTTATTTTAGGTACAAGTGCCATTTTGTTCTTCTTTAAGCCTTTTTGGTTTTCCTGTGCAGCTCCATACTGATCGTAGACCCCACCGCCGAGGAGGAGAGCCTGTCGACGGCACGCCTCACTGTGGTGATGGATGAGGAAGATCAGCTGTGCTCCTTACATAAACCAGGTCAGAGATGGCACATCTGTGATCTTTAGATTTGTGGTGCTTCTGCCATGAAATAAAGCTTCAGATTATTTTGAGTATTTTGAGAAAACGGGGATAAAAGGCTCTGCAAACTTTGCCTCCAGGTGGAACGCCACTGTCGGGAGAGAAGCTGCAGGAGTGCATCAAAAGAGCAACGGCACGAAAGGGAGAGATCCACAAACTTATTGAGAAAGTCATAAAAAGCATGAAGACAGCTCAATAAATACACTCAGACAACATTTTTTATCTAAAAGTTGTATTTTCCACTGTCAATATATATTCTTTTTTAATAACAATAAAACTGCTGACAAAGACTTAAAAAAATTATCTTTTCAGTGTCCAGAAATGTCTCACGCACACTTAGCTGATGTCTTAATTCATGTAAGAATATGCTCATGGCTCCTTGTTAAAAGGTAACACCTTTTGAAAATCTGCTGTACAAACGCACGCCGTCTTGCATGATGACTCTGAGTCCTCGCGTGAGCCCTGCGCCGGAATACTCCCCAAGATCAGATTTGCATTTTCACGTCGTGGACACGTGGACGGCTTGGTGTTGCTAATCTGTGCTTAAAGGGCAGCCTCATGCGAAATTCTCTTTAAAATGTCCTCTCACTCCACAGGGCCTCGGCAGAGAAAAGTCTTCCGAAAGTAGAAATATGTAACCGTGGAAGCTCGTTACCTACAAGACCCGTCTTCTTCTTGATCATCTGAAAAAAAATATCACCAAGGCTCTTAGAGCTTCGGGCTTCCTGCTGTAGAAACCAGTTCCCCCACAGTGGACAAAGGTTTGGTTTTCAGAAAACATCTGAGAACCAAATCATAAAAATTTTTCTGTTAGAAAAAAAGTCTTTTTTTATTTGTTTTGACTGCCATCTCCAAAGCGAGGCAGACAATGAGCACAGTATCGATCATTCATGTTCTTGTGCAGCCGGGGGAGGGGCTTTAGTGTGACCCCAGTCTGCTATGATTTAGGGTGAGGCTGCGGCGTGCTCCGTTTCCTCTTACTTCTTGGTTGACTGGCGGTATGTTGCCGTGGCGCTCCCCCCAGAGGAGCTGCTGCTCCCATAGCCATTTGCTGCTGCTGCATTTGGTGCTGCAAGAATTGCAACTGTTCAGTAAAAGAGGAAAAAAAAAAGACATTTTAGGTGATTTTTCCACAATTCCTATTCCTTAAATCTAAGTAAAGTCAGAGTTTAATGCATGAAACCATCTCTTGCATTGTTAACATTAACAGGTGCGGGTGTTAAACGGACTCTGTCGCAGAAATAGGAATGATATTCTGTGGCGTATATTAGTGGAAGTGAGCTAAATGCTGAACTAAAAAAAATCAAGGAGTTTATAGAGGACATATAGATGAGAAGTTAATGGCTTGCAGAGGGAAGGGAGAGGAAGTGTTGGGGAGTGAGTGAGGCAGGATGCAGTCAAGCAGCATCAGTGTCTCCTGAAGACACAGATTATTGTCTGTGGTCCCAGCAGAGGCCAACATGCAGCCTAGCAACCATGCTTTCTGCTCAGAGAGGAAGTCAGCAGCTTTAACAGAACAAAACTTCAAAGACTCTGGATTCATGCCTGCAGCGGAACAGCTGATCACAAGATGCATTAGGAACCTATAAACTGAACAGAGCCAATAAGAATATTTACCATCATATGGCTAAAATGTGTGGAAGAACATGCCCGACTTTCAGTTTCAATGTTAGTTGCTGCCACTGGAAGTACCATATGTTTTCGTGTGTGTGTGTGTGTGTGTGTGTGTGTGTAACGAACTGGGGCTTTGGTGGACTTTATCAAAGTGTAGAACACAAATTAAGAAAAATATCACACAGAATGGTTTAGATAAAAATATATACGTGATGAGGAAGGGTCTGGTTAAGAATCAGACCGTAGATCCTAGTTTGAAACCTCAACAGTAAGTTTTATGAAGTGGGGTTGTGTGGAGTACTTATGAGAAATCTGTATAAAAAAAAAAAACAAAAGAAAAAAAAATGAATAAAGGGGTTCTCTCACATTCTTCTAAAAACCTCCACCAATAACATGCTTCGGACTGAAAGCAACTATTGGACCATCTGGTTGTCGGTCTCGCAGAACCACCGCACTTCCCTGGGTCCTCCATTCAAAACGCACTCGCGTGTCCAGCAACAGAACACCACTGGTGTGAGAGGTTTGTGGCTCAATAATATCAGAGGAGGAGAAACAGCCAGCTGCTACCACTTCAACTTTAAGACAAACTATCAGACTCTCTAAAAGAAAAAAACACCATTTGAAGTCACCATATCATACCAACTTTATTTATAAAGCACATTTAAAAACGGCATGGCAACCGACCAAAGTGCTGTCACGGACAACAAAAGACGTTTGGACCTAGAAAACGATGTCTGGTGTTTAGTGCTAGCTCGTTTCATCCAGCATCGTGTGTTTCCGGTTCTGACAGAAGCGTCTCTCGGAAGAGACCGAGGGGCGGCGTGAGTCTTCTGTGACCGTGTTTGTGTAAGAAACCGAGCTTGTTCTGTAGATTTGCTATAACAGCTTTAAGATGTAACTCATTTTTCCACCTCTAGGTGGTGCCCTCTAAGAAAAAAACTCCTGATTTCTGCGTCCTAATGTACCGTATTTTCCAGACTATAATCCGCTACTTTTCCCAGGCTTTGAACCATGCGGCTTGAAATGAGGTGCGGCTTTAGTCAACCAGAAAGGATGGATGCTGGAAAGTTTAATGAAGGAATGGTAAAAGGAGTGCTACGGAAAGCGCCCAGGAGGATTTTTTTCACAGTAAAACGGCGCTGCTTGTTTTCCCAGCTTCTCCCTGGGAGGATGACAGCAACACGGAGAGCGACACTGACATGGCCACACTGGACTTCAGTGGTTTCAGTGTGCAGGAGGACGATGAATAAACTAATCAATAACTTTTCTGTTTTGTTTGATACTGATCAGTTCAGTTATGTTCAGTTAAACTACATTTTCAATTCAGTAGATATCTGCGGCTTTTAGCCCGGTGTGGCTTATATTGAGGTGCGCTCTATAGTCTGGAAATTACGGTACTTGTTTCTTCAAAGACTCCTGATACATACTCCACACAACCAGACATCAAAAAAATAAAACATCACACTAGTAAAACAAACAAAAACAGGTTTAAACAAGCCATTTTCACTGTTTATGTATAAAAAGTAGGGGTGGGACTTGATAAAATTTTTTAAAATCTAATTAACTCATTCACTGCCGACAAAAGTCCTCATTTTAAATCCAACCGTTCACTGCCATTGACGACTAAAGTTGTCATTTGCATTTTTTTGCTGTGTGGGCGTCGGAACGAGCCCCCGCACCGTGAGAACAAACATCTCAGCTCTAAAGCCGATCTTCATCCACGTACGTCACACGTCACATGATCAGGAAGCAGAAAATCCATGGGTTAGGAGATCGTTTTGGGCCGCTGCTGTAAAAATAGTGAGGCGTGAAAAGCTTCTGCCGATCACAATTCGACAACGGATTCTGCGAGACGGATAAAGCTCGAAATGCGTGGATTCTTCCTGATGTAAGAGGTGAGTCTACTCTTTGTTTTGGTAGTTTTGGCGTTGACATCATCATAGAGCGCAACGTTCTGTGACTCTTAAAAAACAGTAAAATTGATTTAAAACGCTGGCAGCGAAGGGCTTTTCTGATCAGGAAATGGCTGGCAGTGAATGAGTTAATTAGAGGCTTGGTAATTCTTAATTTCTGAAAAAAAAAAACTATGCTTTTTAATTATTTAAATGTCACCGTGTTATATGAAACAAACCACCAATTAACACAATTTCATAATTGCAAGTAGAAAACACCCTGAGCCTTTAAACTGTCACTCAGTCTGGTTGAATTACTGAAATAAATGATCTTTTGCACCATATTCTAATTTTTTCAGTTTCACTTTTATGTATAATTGGGTGTTTTTATCAGCATTTCTATTACTCATAATCTAGTAAAAGCATATATTATGCTATCAATAAAAATCCTTATAAATGATACTAGACCAGGCACAAATCTGACGGAGGACTTAAGTTTACTAACTTGGGTCAGACCCAAACAAGGAATTCAGTGCTGAGGCTGGATAAAGACACAGTAAAGCCGGGCGTACACTGTGCGACTTTTTCACTTTTTTGAGCCGATTTTCCACTCGTGCGAGAATCCACGAGATCGGGGAGAGTTTTGCGCCGAGCGTCGTGTAGTGTACAGGAGGTTACGAGAGGCGATTAACACCACGTGACCAGCTACCGATCAGTAATCGTGAGCTCGCGCAAACTTCTGGCGTGTTTAATATTTTGCTCGTCCCTCGTGAGGGTATCGCACTGTTGAAGCGGCGCTGCGAGCAGCTGCGACCCAAAAAGTACCAGAACCGCTCACGGCGCATGCGCAATCCTGCATCAATACCGCTCGCCCGCTATTTCCCAAATAACACACGTTGTTCGTTTTTGTTTCTACATGTTTTTTTACTCACAAAGATTGTCAAGAAGGCGTGTTTGTCGTGTTCATGTCAAATTAAACTGATCACATAACACAGATTTACTTTCTTTATTTCGTTTTCCTCATCCAACCCCTTAAATCCCTGTGTGTCCTCCTGCAGCACTCCTGAAGGACAACAGGCAAGACAAGACAAAAAAGTCTGCCGTGTTGAGTAAAAACTGCTATTTTTAGCATATTTTTAGGGCCGACGTGTTGCTACCAGACGTACAGTGTGAGCAGTCAGGTCGCATCCGATGACTGGGTCGTGCAGTTTGAGCACATGACTCGTGAGATCTGCCCTGCGAGGAAGTCGTACAGTTTGAGCTGAAACTGAGTGCTACAAGTGAAAAAGTCGCACAGTGTACGCACGGCTTTAGGAATTAATGATGACATCATTCCTTACATGGGAAGTCCCACCCTCACACCAAAAAGGGTATAGCTGCAGTTTCACGCCCGCAGCAGCAAATCTGCGGGTCTCCAGGTCTGCGACCTGATCCCATCTTCCTTGTTCCTCACTGGCCCTGCATGTAAACATTCGCCCCTTTAGCTCCGATCGGCTGACGACCCCTTCGACACACTTCCCGGCTGAATTAAAGTAATGTACGTAATGCATAGACAGTCACTCATAAAAATATAGTAAACCGACAGAATTGTTTAGAAAATGATAATAAAGTTTTAGGAGTGATACTGTTGCTTTAAAACACGTTGTTTGACTGTTTAGATTAGTGAGAACTCGAGCATTTGCCCAGCTGTTCGTCACAGTGTTCAGCTTCTGCAACATTTTATTTTTTTGTGTAAATGGATGTCAATGTTGCCGTATTACTTGGATCTGTGGCTGGTGCTGCTGCTGAAGCCTTGAAGAAGGCAGCGGGGGCCCAGACCCGTCCAGCCCACAGCCCAACTGGGACAGCACTACGGGGAGGGAAGGAGGGAGGAAGGGAGGGAGGGAGGATGTCCCAGAAGGATGGGTGTGATGGCAAAGGGGACAAGCAGAAAGGATGGAGTAAAGCATGAAGAGAAGGTAAGCACAAGAATAGATTGATACGAATGAAGGGGGAAATGGGGGTGGTGGACTTAGGCATAACCACACAGGCATGAGATGAAACAAAGAGTGACAGAAATGTGCACAAATTAGGGACAAAGAGAAAAGGTGTGAAAGGTCAGAATGTTGAGGAAGAGGAAAGAAGCATGGGGTAAAGAAAGAAGGGTGGGGCAAAAAGAAAAGAAAAGAAGAGAGAATGTAGCAGAGAAGAGGGGGAAAGTTGAGTCTCTCCTGTCAGTGTTACAAGCCCCTTTGAGAGGAAGCAAAGCTAACTTTAGCAAGATTATCACGCTTTAGTCACATTTACAACAATGAATACTTTAGTAAATCTCATCTGATTAGTGAGTCAGTGGGATGTGTCATGTTGACACAATGCAGATTAAAGGAGCGAGTGGCTGTAACGTGGACTTGTGCACTGGTGTGAATCCTACCTGGTGCCTGAGGAGACATGAAGCCCCCGACCCCCAGGTTGATGACAGCGGTTTGCTGGTTTCCTAAACTCTGATCTGATCCTTGGTCGCTCTAAAGGGAAGATGAAACGCAACACAAACCATCAGAGCCCACACAGACCGACAGTCACACTGGGAGGTTTATGGGCACGGGTTTAGAGAACTAAATACAGTTTTTTGACTCTGGTCTTTACTGCAGGAATGTGTCTGAATGTCTCACCATCTCCCCCTGCTGCTGAGGACTGGATGTGGCTGACTGACTTTGCTGAGGGGAGAACTGGGACAGCTGCTGCTGCTGCAGAGAGTTAAAGATGTAAGGACCCGTGGGGATCTGTAGATGGACACACAACAAACAAAAAAGTGGGAGGAATAAAACAAGTGGTGGGGTGAATGGTTGGTAGGAGGAAGGGCAGAGGGAAAGAAGTAATTAACACATAATGGACAGTAGAGAGGAAAGGAAATGGGAGTTAAAAGGTGCTCAAAACAGACCGCTATGGGGTAACATTTGTGCCAAAAAATACAGTCTAATTGAAAATATACCTTAATAAAAGTGTGAATTTCAAAAGCACAAAAATCACTAATGAACTAATTCATAAAAATATTTATATTTTAAAACAACATATTTTTTTCATTAACACCTTTTTTTCTGTATTACTTAGACTATTTAGTGTTGGCTCGGCAGCATCCTTCTGGATCACTGAAAGAATCTCAGCTCCCTCCAGAGGAGGGGGACATCCTTTTGGGATACACACTCACCCTTGAACCATTAAGAAGTAACAAATAACTGAGTCTTTCCTGTTTCATTTAGCCTTCTTATCTACTTAATCCTGGTATGGTAAAATGCACAATAAGATCGCCGTTTATTCTCATTAATTAGGGAACCTATTCTATTTATACAGGTATCTTCTTCTGCAATATGTTTTGTTTTATTGTTTTATTTTGATCAACAATTTCCACATATAAATTTAACTCATTTGTATTATCACAGTTTCTCATTTTATGTCATTTAGATATTGGCTCCGCCTATATGAAGAAGACCAATGAAATTTAGACTTTTTACATCCAGCCTCTGGACTAATCGCCTACACCTGTATATAATTGATGTGACAAACAACACCGATGTAATTCTGATGAAGATGCATTTGGCATCAAAATGCTAGATTAGCTTTTGGATTTTGAACTAATTAAAAACTTTACACACCTGAATGCACCGGTGCAATGGATGATGCGCAGAGCACCGCATTTGACCCGGACTATTTATGCTTTTACTCTGAAGGGCATGCTTGGGTTCTACATACAGCACCTTGCTTTTGTTGCACCTCAATTCTGTTTCTGCTCTTCGTTTTTTGCTTTTGAAGGAAAGGGTCAGAGGACAGGGCACATCGGTGCTTCGATCTCATTGGTTATGAGGATTTGGCTCGAGTTGCTCATTATACTCAAACCCAACCTTTCTTGACTTTTGATTTGATGTCTTTGTTTCTGATTTTTTTTAATGGTTGCTTTATTTGGGTATATTTCTAATGAGACAGTATTTTTTGGTTGATTCTTTTAGCACAAATCTTATCTCGTACATTTCTTATGACCACAGACTCAGAAGCACAAAGATATGTGTCTGACCTAAGATTTTCTCGTTTATATCTGCTACTCTGTGCAATAGGTCTTAGAGCAAATTCAAATGCAGAGGACGGTACACACGTCTCAATGACTAATAATGCTGCAGGAAGGAATCCTTAAATTATGGACGCCACTCAACACTTCCACAAGTGGTGCTTGCAACATTTTAAGCAATGAGGTGAAGGAGGAGGACATATAAGCTACAACATCACGCTTATGAGCATGCTCCTTACTAACTGAAGGAGAGGCATACCTGTAGAAGGTTCAGTGGTCTTAGCCCAGCACCGCTGTTCAGACCAAAATGACTCCCTGCAACACAACAGAAGACCCACATGCATCATTTAGAGTCAAGCACAAGATTTCAGATGAACATTTCTGTAGATTTTAGAAAAAAAAACCACAACAAACTTAAAGGGGCATTATGGAAGTTCGACAGCCAAAACATGTATAGAAATGATAAATTTCTTCTTCATACATTCTCCTGCAATGCCCTGGTCCTGTAGAATGAGCCCTGGCAATTTTACTGTGATTGCCTGTTTTTCTGTAAAATCACAGACAAAGAGAGCTGCTCGGGTCGAGCAGGCTGCTTCATGCGCCTTGACGCTCAAGCATAGCCATCCGAAACGTTCTTTGAACGTTGTTTCAGCTGTGATCAAGAATATAAATGTTACAGATACAAAAGATATCACTGGAGCTGTAGCTCATCTGGTAAGACGTCGGACTTTCGTGCGGACAACCCGGGTTTGATTCTGGATGTGAACATAATTATTTAGAGTTTCTTTTTTACATTAATGATATATTTTTTTTTACAGTACGATGCCCACATTTTTATTTGAGACTCGCCGAATGGCATTGAATTCACAGATAAAAAAGATGTGGGTTCAACTTTCATTTTGGAACAATTTTTCAAGCAAGGGAAGGGAATGATCTGAGCATGCAGGAGGACTGACCCATCATAATCCTTTGTCGGCTGTGCTGAAGAGAAAGGTACAGAACCAAATTATTTAATTAATTAGCTGCGCCTTCTCCTGTCCTCTGGGCCACCCACCCACCCACACACCCACCCACACACACACACACACACACAAGGGACTGTCTCAGCTGTTATTTTCGTTAAGGAGTGTGCACATACAGCATGCGCGCCTCGTGCACGAGCCTACTATTGAAGCTGCCGTTACGCTTTTGGCCTGAGGGGGCAATCGCGAGCATAAAAATTCAAAACTCCGTAAAGTCCCTTTAAGAAGAGAAACTATAAAAAACATGTAACCAAACATAAGTCACATAAAGACTAAAACCAGGCAGCAAACACTAATAAAAACATAAATAAAAGCATAAAATCTGAAAATATCAGCTAATAAGGTGCAGAAGCAATTCAGAGAGGAAACAGGCAGTGTTTTCTTACCGGTCGGGGCTGCAGACTGCATGGTGGGCATCAACCCTCCAGATGGAAGGATTCCACTCAGGTTAAGCCCAGTACCCAGCATGGGGCTGGAGCCGCTCATCAGAGTCTGAGGACTACTGCAGAAACATTTCCAAACCATCATGAAAAAGATTTGCTGCCTAGCGAGTGACAGCGGGTCATTAGAGACTCTTTCCTTACCAGACGGAGCTGACCACATTGATAAAATTCAGCCCAGCTGGGTTGGCCATGACCTGCGACGAGCTGGTTCCCGTGGTGATAGACGTGCCCATGGTGGGCAGAGGGATGGTCATGACAGGCAGGGGCTGGCTCAGAGCCAACTGCTGCTGGGCAAAAGGTGCAAGGAGGGGGGGTTGGGACTGGCTCTGGACGATGGCAGAGTCTGACGGAGTGGGGGTCACTGAGGGGGGAGCAGAGAGAGAGTCGGTGGGATGAGGGGTTGAGCACGGCGTGTTGGTGGGTGTGGGCGTAGAAGGCTTGGGCGTTCCTGATCCTAAATGGAAAAAAGAAAGGTTGGCCAAAAACAAACTCTAAATTTCTCTGGAAGTCAAATTCTCAAACGTTTTTTTTTCTGATTGGTCCCTGATGTTTCACACTCATTCCCATGTTTTTCGATTTTTCAACACCTGGGCTCCTGTCAGAGTAACTCATCAGAATTTTTAAAATAAATAAATAAAAAAGTAAAAGCTACATCTGGAAAACTTGGAGTCATGAGGAAAAACAGCACAGTGGAGCCAGGAGTAAGTCAGACTTGGCTGTACTCACTCTGCGTGGAGCCCATTGGAGAGAGGGAGGCAGGTGACAGCAGGCCCACCTGGCCCAGCTCCAGGGAGTGCTTCCTGCTCAGAGACTGGCTTTTGGCGGGAGGCGGCGGTGGCGTAGGACACTTGAGTAAACCACTGGTAGTTTGTGAACTCAAAAGATTACCTAAAAATTAAAATTTCACCATCATTTTCATCCTCGAGCAGGAAAAGAGCATGTTTAGTTCAATCCTTTAAAAAGATCTAAAACAGGAAGTTAACAGCCTGAGCTCGGTTGGTGATCAGGACTGGAAATAGCGTTGGTGTGTTTGTGTAAATATGACGTACCTGAGGAACTGCTGCCTGACCCTGAAGGCAGTTTAATGGGAGGGGGCCGGTGCTTCACCGATTTCCCGAGCACAGGCGTCTGTACGAGCGAAGAAATACCATCACCCTGCAAATGACGATGAGATAAATCACAATCAAGGCTTCCTATAATGTCAGAACAAGTCATTATGTGATGTTTCAGGCATCACTAACAACAGGAACACACCTCATCTTTGCTGGGGGAGGGAGGCCCTTGTCCTACGCTGCCTGAGTTATGGGACATCTTGACCTGACACTTCACATCTCTCTCATACACCTCTTTGTACTGAGTAAGAAACCTGAGATAACAAGAAAAATAACAGTATATGATGCTGGGTAGCAGCAAAACAACAGGATTAGCATGCAGACAAGTCAGTGCCAAACTCACTTCTCTGCATCGATCTTTGACCCAATGAGGAAACTGTAAAGGCAAAACAAGTCAAATCAAAACCAGCGTTTTAAACACTGTCGGGAATATGAAACATGTCTAGAAGGTCCGTACGGCGGATGAATGAGCTTCAGGTCGGTGCTGTCCTCCTCTGCTTTCCTGTCCTTTGCACAGTAGATCTTCCCGTACACCAGCGGGTCTCCTTTTGACTGGAAGATTGACACCTTGGTCTTTTGAGCTTGGCCTCCCACTTCACACTCAAACGTGTAGTCGTCTATGACTTCCTGTTGAAAGAAAGACGAGCAACGTTTTGTTTATTTCCCAAACTCATGAACAGATAAACGAGCCCTCCTCTTCCAGCAAATTGTTCTGTTTCTATATTCTAGATTTTTTTGTGTTTCTGCTCAGAAATAAAAAAGCAGTTTTCAATTTTATACTTTTTATCTACTGTAAGTTTCTTTGAAGGGGGACATATTATGCAAAACTCACCATTTGCATCCTTGTGTGCTGTGTTAACTGAGTTACTAACAGATTACTGAACATTTTATGCACACACTTGCTGCTGGTTTCTGACAGACATCACTGATCCGTACCCTGAGGGAGCACACGTGCTCCTGCCCCACCTACCTCAGCAGGCCAGATCATGGTTGTGTCTTGTAACTGCAAAGGCTTCTCAACAACAGCATACTTTTCCACCTAGTAAAAAAAATTAAAAAGCACAAAGCCAGAATGTTTTCAGAGGAGTCTCTTTTATACTGCCAGAAAACAAAACTATTCAGTTTTAAAGAAGTATCTAGTTAACACCCTGTTACTTACATCAATCTCCTTTGGAACAGTTAGTTGGCAGTTGTTCTGCTTCCACATGTCAACACACTGCAAGTGTTTTTGTTGAGAGGCAAGGATGACAGGATCAGAAAAAAAAAGGATGGATGAGTCACATTGCAGAAGAGTCCAAACAGCCCTGAGAGCTTAACACTGGGGTGCGTAGTTTAAAACTACTTACATTTCCAACCTTTGATATTTTGAGGTCGATGCCAGGAGTGGGTTTCCTCTCCTTCCTCCTCTGTAGGTAGTCGTAAAGTCGTAGCTGTGGAGGCATGGGCAGTTGGGACAACTCCTGCTGCCTGTTCAGGGCAGCTCGAGAGTGCCTCTTAAAACACCTAGAACAAAAATAACAACTATGTATAAGATCAAAGCAGGGATGTAAGAAAATATCAATATGACAATATATCGCAATATTTTTTTCCTACGATTTTAGGGTTAGGGTTATTGATATTCAAAAACCATGTATCTAATTTCTGGAAGAATTCACAGTCAAACAGTTGTGTATTTTCTTTTTGTGTAATTCAAACGTCGACCACTAGTTGGCAGCAGTGTGCAATGGGGTTTGTTACCACCATTGAAATGCAAATCCCTCTGTTATGGTTCAGATACCTCATTGTAGAGCTTTCCTGTGAAAGCATCATGATTATATGTGTGTGTTGCAAATGTAGTGCCTTTCATAGCATTTTTGTATACTACGCTGTAATTTGTTATGAGTAATTATTTATCATTCGTTTGAGTTTAGGTTCATTATGTACGGTGAATGTGTTATAAGTTTGTTCATGATGTAGACATTTACTGCTTACCGTATATTGGCTTGCCTAACTTTAGCAGAGCCTAAGTTTTGTTTAGTCGGCTGATGGTCAGGGTTGAGATGCAGAGCTGGTGAGTAGTATGATAATTAGTTGTAATTAGGGCTGCACAATATATCGTAAATATATCGTTATCGCGATATCAGCATGCACAATATGCATATCGCAAAGAACAGATAAATATAACAATGAATGGTCAGCTTAAATGTTTGCTACACATGATGAATTCTGTCAATCAAACAAAGTATCATGTTTTTTTTAAACAAATCAAATAGAGCTCTTCATTCATTTGGCCAATCGGGTGGGTTCTCATAGATCAGAGTCCCGCCCCCGAGGCGAACGGCACATAATTTAGATGGTTGGCAAACACCTGAGTTAGCTTTGTTCTGCTCTTTTGCTGATTCTGCTTTTCCTGGGATCCACTGATCGCCTTTTCTTGTTTATTTTCTTTTTCCCTTCCCTCACATGTTTAGCTTTTCTCATTGTTTCTTTGATTTTTGTTCCTGAGTTAAGTTTATATTTATCGCAAGTAATATCGTCATCGCAATATTAATCATTGTTATCGAATATCGCAGGTTTTCCTAATATCGTGCAGCCCTAGTTATGTTCGTGATTTCCTTTGCTTATACGAGTGCCTGTGTGTATGTGTGTTTCATTACAGGTTTACAACCTAATCTCTAGTCGCTACCAATATTTGCTTTTAACTCACAAGTTAATTTGAGACATGAATTGAGGATGCAACTGTTGTGCTAAAAAAAAAGGTAGCGAGACCTTTAGCCGCTACGGCAAAGCAAATGTTGTGTGTTGTCCTGTCGAACGTCAATAAAGGAGTGACCGTGATTGAGTTGTGTCTGCTATACTCTCACAGACACCCCTTTCAGTTGGGGACACCTTTCGCTATATCAGGTAGCTGAGAGGACAACTGAACACTCATGTTAAACATGTTAAGTATCAGTTTGGACTGTTTATTCAATTTCTACAACAAATTCAGAAAAAAAAAATGCTAATAATGTCTGACTGAATGAATCGCGATATATCTTGTTATCGTATCGCCTCCCCTGTATCGAGATACGCATTGCATCACCAGAACATCACCAATACACATCCCTCGATTTTCTTGCTTTGACTGTTTATTTTACTTTTTATTCACAAATATCTCTTTAATTTTATATTTTAGTTCAAAGGGTTTTCCTAATGTAACTAAATATTATAGGAGTGTGTTTAGTACCGTTTCATAGAGCGAGTGTTCATTTTCTGTTTGTTGTAGAGCAGGCGGTTGGCTGTGCAAGTCACAGAAATGGAAGGGTCCAGGCACAGAGGTTCAGCTGTGGCCAAAATCAACTGACTCTCCAGCTGCAGTTTGTCATCCTGGAAGAGAAAGGAAAGGCATCAAAAGTGATTCAGGCTTAAAAGGTTTACGCCCAAAGAAAAATAAACTTTATAGTACACAGAGTAAACGTGAATATAGATAACTGGATGTTTAGACTCTGGTCATTCAAAGCAAATTTGCCAAAGATGTTAGCTTACAATTTTTTTTCATGCCTCATAACAACATTCCAACATAGTATAGCTAAAAAGATTCACATCTTTAAATGGATACTTTGCTTTTAGTACCCCCTAGTGTCAGTTAAACCAAAAGTAAAACCTATCTGCTCGCCATGCCTTCGTCTTTTTAACACTTTAATCGAACTGCTGAAATGTCTCCACAGCCTTGATTAGTTTCTACAGGAGAGGTTCGTCACAAAATTAAACAAATCAGCTGTGTTCAAGATCTAAAACATACAGGAAACGTGCTGGAAGCAGACTCCAGAGCCAGGCTTGTCAGCTCCACATTACGAAGCCCGACAGGGACCGGACTGGTACTCTGAAGTTGCAAGTGTGATATTCTGGCCACATATTTTGGTCTGTGTGACATTTCATTTGCCCTGTAAATGGTTTGTTTAGCACAAACGGGCTCAAGAAAATGATTTAAAAATATGAAAAAGTTGCACAGTACACCTTTAATAGCGAACACATTACCTGCGTCCACTTGTGGTGGTCACTGGTCATGGCATGGACATCACAGATAAGAGTCTGCAGGACAAAAATACATCCAACCAGTAAAAACAATGCTGTCCTTCTAATGACATCATTCCATCTAAACAACTTTTACCTGCATGGTTGGCCGTAGCAGGATGTGCCTGCTCTGATAGGTGGGAATCTTGGTATTACCGGCTTGTCTGTAGTCTCTCACCTCTACTATCACACAGCCACAATGAAAGATGTTCATCTGAGAAATAACAGGGAGTACATCAACAATCATTTCAGAGCCAGATATTTAGAGTTAATTTATTAGGAAGAACTGCTCTCATGTGTTAATGTATACTGTCTATGTTAGCTAAATTATGCACACCTGTGATTTCTCCAACAGATCCACCAGAACGGGAGGTAATTCTTCAGCATCCAGGAACTCCAGAAGCTCTCTTTCTTCATACGGCAGGCGGATGGTTTCAGAATCTAGACAGCAGCGCAAACATGAACTTTACTGATGATACAACCGTTTAACAGTTGTGTTTGCTCCACAGTTATTACCAGATCCATTTTTGCCCCTGAGCATTAAGGAATAGCCTTCATTCCCAGGGTACAGGTTGACTACCAGAGATGACAGAGACTCCTGAGACACGAGCTTTTCCAGTAGATTCACATTTCTTCTCAGATTCTTCAAAAACACAGAGAAACACAGAGTTTGTAAGACTTACATAGGGATGCACCGATATAGAAATGTGGGCCGATATTGATATCTGATCAAAATATTGATGTGATATGTGATAACCAACATATACAGATATTACATTAATATAAGTTAATATAAATATGGATGCAAGAAAATACTGATGCACTGAAACATCACAATATTTCGTGTTCTGAAAATGAATCGATATTTATTTACAGTAAATACATTTTTATTGAGGATTTACATGCAAACATTTATTGTATTTCCTTTTTGAGGTGCAATTCAAACTCTGACTTCTAGGTGGCAGCAGTTTTAACCGCACTTGATCTGATGGAACAACAAACTCGCTCGATAACGCTAGATGTGTAATCTAAGTGTCTGGCCTGAGTTTTCCAATTAAATTCAGTCTTAAAAATTGAAAATATCATTCAGCTTTTAGTGTAACAATATATCATATCGCCTCCTCGGTATGTTTCGCCAGATTCTTGCCAATACACACATTTAATTTATAAAAACATATATATAAGTATAATTTATTATTATTACATACACACCTCACACATTTACGCTTCTCAGATGTTTGCTATCAATGTCGCATGAACGAACAATATGCACGGTCTCACCCCCCACCCCAGAAACAGAAAAACAAACTGGTACTAAAAGCACTTGATAAAGTTAAAGTCCCATTAGTTGTCACACTGGTGTGTGAAATCTGTTCTCCGCACTTGACCCATCCCCTGGGAGAGTGGTGAGCAGACGGCCGCACTCGGAAACCCCTTAATGCGGAGTGTCAAGCAGGAAAGCATTGGGTCCCCTTTCACCATGGATTTGAACCCACGATCTCCAGTCTCAGGGCTAACACACATACCACTAGCCCAGTTTAACTTATTGGACCAATAACTAGATTGATGTTGGTATATTGTGAATCTCTACTGTGTATACATGAAAATGTATAAAGACAGCAACTCACATTTTAGGAATGTGTAATAAAATAGGGTGTGCTGCTGAAAATGCTGATTATTTCTGTTGATAAATCTCATATACCGTAAATCCTCTAATATTAGCCTGTATTTAATTAACTGCCGGGTATCATATTTTGGCCGGTGTTGGAGTTGGTGGAGGTGAATAATGGCCGGTTTTTTATTGTGGCCGGGTGGAATGTGGTAACAAGCAAGTACGGGGGGTGGTTGTGTCATTCGTCTCACTTTTGATTTGCCAGTGATAGACCGCGGGGGTAACTTTAACCGTGCAGAGATGAAGAGGAGGCGAAAATTTGATATCAAGTTCAACGAGAACGTGCTGATTATGCTGCAGAACACTCTGGGGAGCAGTAGCAGGGGTTGTATGAACTAGTCACTAGTCGACTTCACCGCTCTATAGTGACTTTTTATGCCCGTCATCGACTAGTCGCTGTCACGTCATAATGACCGGCAAGATGCAGTCCACGGAAAAGACAGCAGCCTGCTGTCAGCAGGTGACGAGCTCCTGCGTGTCGGGAGGCAACGCGCTGTGCCAGAGCGTCGGTACTGACACCCGCAGTAAAACGGACATTTAACCAAATTGTGACCTTTGTCCTCTTGCAATTTAACATTCACCTCACCCCCATCCTAACCTTAACCAGCTTGCGCATGCAAAGCTGTGATTGTTGACGCGCTCCAGACATCTGCGTCCTGAGCACGGCCACAGTAACATTATCAAATCAGGTGTTGCCACCTCAAAAAACTAATTTAACACGCGATCGTTCATGTCGGCTCATTTCCTTTTATGTTTTCTGTCTTTTATTCTTTTATTTGTGCCAGATGTGTTTCGCTGCTTTGGATTGGGGCACATCACCTGTTTTGTCCTCAGTGACGCACCTAACTGATGTGGCCGGCGAGCAGTGGCACTCCGCTGTTTTTGCGGTCGGTAGATCTTTTAGAACTGCAGTTCAAAGGTAACTCATAAGGTGAATATGTATGAACCCAGGTAGCAGTTTTTCTTTAGGGATTGAGAGGAGATGCAGGAGGATAATAAACAGGCAGGACAGAAAAATAGTCAAATAAAAACAAGTTAGTTTTTGTACCTGCTGGTTGCAACAAACAGACACCATTGAAGGTAATCAGAAGTGAGGAACAGAAAATGAAAAAATTATTTTAATGTTTAGAGCAGCAGGAACTCCGAGACGCTGCAGGCGCATCAGTGAGTTTGCGGCCGCTGGGGGGGGGGGCTGAAGCAGAAACTACCGTTGTTAAAAGAAATGTGTTTAACTTTGAAAATGTGGGCGCAATTTTAATTATCAAAAATTCCAGCGAACCATTAGTTCATTTTGCTCAAATAGAAATTGAGGCCTGCCTCTAATTCTGGTCCTCCTTCCAATAAAGGCCTGGAGCTTGATGAGCTTGAGTCAAATACAGGCCCGGGCCTGTATTAGAGGATTTACGTTATTTTGTTTTTGACTGAGCTGGTTATTTGTACAGCCACAAAGACCTGAACTAAAAAAAATTCAGGTTGTGACAGCTTAATAGGTATTGGAGTAAAACTACCCAAGTTCTCTCCTTTCTTATCTATTCTTTTGGAAAATTGAGTAAACAAACCTTTAACTCTGGCTCTTTTTCACATTCCTCCACATAAAGCTCATAGAGCTTCTGGTACAAACTCTTCTTCCCGCTAGACGAAGTTCTTCTTTTGGCTGGTCGCTGTCGAGCACTTTCGACAATGTACTATACAACAGATAAACAAAAAAAAAACGCTTTGTTAGATATATGCTCGTAACAGCTGCTTAAAATTAACATTCAACATGTAATTAATGTGTTCTTCTGCAGAGATGTGAAACAGATTGAAATCGTGTTTTACCTCGGCTCGATCCAATGCATACTCCAAAACTTTTTGCTTGAAAGTAGAAAAAAAAAACCTACATTTGATCACTTACAATTAAAAACAAATGAATAGAAAGGAGAACAGGATCACGTGCAAGGGGGTTCTGCTTGGGTCGTGTTTAGCTGACGTGAATAATCCAATCATTGCTGTGAAAACAAGCTAAACAGATCAAGATGAATGAACTGAAAGAGATCTGATTTACCATTGTGGTCCACCGCCAGCTGCAAGGCGAGAGACAGTATAAGATGCTGTCCTTTCTGCCCCACACTGTCACCTTCTTAGAGTGACCATTCACACCCTGCACAACAGAAACAAACAGCGGGACAAAACAAGTTTAAATGACCAGAGAAACGTGCACTCAAAGGGACCGGTGGTTTCTTTACTGTGAAAATGTCAAATAAGGTGGCTGGCAATCCGTCAGATCCAACTACAAGGACAATTTGTTTCATCCAAGTTGTTAGATCAGTTATTCGTGTTTAAAATTCGGCAAATAAGACACCGAAACAAGCGCGGAGTCAATTAAATAGCATTATTGTGATGAGCGTAACTCTAATGAGTGTGAGTGGAGTCCGGAGTGGGTCAACAGCAACAAGCTCGGTGATGTCTGACCGCTGAGGCTAACGCAGCTAACCGTTGCGAGTGTGGGAAAGCTGGAAGTTAAAAGCTCCGCTAACGCTTCTACGTCGTCTGAGACGCCACCACACACACCGACGTCAGTACCAATAAACTGCTTCCACTTGCCTTCGAGATTGCATGGCGGTCGACAGTAGCCGTAACGCAAGAAAACAAAATGAAATTGAAATATCAGTGTCTTCATTGAAAAAAAGTCCGAGCAGCAGCCATTTTCTTCCAGTGTGACAACAACAGCTAAACTTCCGGTTTGAGCGGAGGTGGGCGGAGCTTCCCAGAGCCTCGACCTACAACCAACTGATAAACTTTGTACCGGTTTTTTGTGATTAAAACCGGCTTTTAAATTAATTATTATTTAGAAGATGGTCTTTGATTTAAATCAAACAAACCCATTACATAAAAAACAAATTAAATCACCAAAAATATGTCAGAAGACACAATTTAAATCATAAATGTGCATTTTTCAGCAGTAAAACCCAGTAACTAAAATCCTTAAGCATAAAACATGCGGCCAATTTATGTCACATCAGGGTTTCCTTTCAAATGTATATTGATGCACGTTTGGGCTTCTTGTGCAAAAATTTGCACCCAGTGGTGACCGTGCCCCAGAAAATGTTCATGGGGGGACGGACATAACCAGTGAATATTATGGAGTTGCACCAGATTGATCTCTGTTGTAACTCAGAGAGTTTGGTGTGCAGTTGTGCATTGCTACATTGATTCTTTTTCATTATAAAACTTGGCCTCTGCATTCAGCACAATTGCTTGCCTCAAATTTGAGAAAAACAAACATTACAGAAAAAAGACAAAAAATCATTTCAGTTATTGTTTCAAATGTTAATGTTTTAGAAAATTAAAAATTTTAGTTTGCTTATTGGTGTCTTGACTAACACATCCATGATAAGGACCATTTTTTAAAAATGGTGAGCATCAGTGACATACACATATATTTAATATATTAAAGGTGTGGGACACTCATTTAATCAATACATTTGCTGGGGTCTCTAGTAGGAATGATTGTCATGTAAGTCATTCTTGGGGGGAAACAATATACTGGTGCACCACTTCCAGGAAGTGAGCCACATCCCAGCTGAGCTTCAGACACAGGTTTTGGAGACTTTTTTCCTGATATTTGGATATCTTTCCTCGGATTAGATATTAGCAACATGACTCTACCCAGGGGCGGTTCTAGACCAAATTTTCCATGGGGGCCACAGTGGGGCCAGTATTTTTTCATTGGGGTGCAAGACAAAAAAAAGAAGGAAAAAAATTAGGGCAATATCAAAATTCTTTTTTGTCTCCGCCATATGACTAATTTTGTGCTTGTGCACAATTTTGCCAAAGGAAATTCCTAGTACTGTGAAACTACTCACTTTTTTTGTTTTCTTCTTTTTCATATCTATCTTTACTATATTTTGGGGATCAAATTTATCAAAAATTTTCCTTTATTTTTTTCATCTATGATCTTTTACAGCTGTATTTTATAAAACAAGATTCAAACAAATTCATAAGTAAAGACAATGAACAAGTAAACTATTACAGCGAATGCAGTAATGGTTTAGTTGTGAAAGTAAAACTGGCATGTTTTTATGGTACTCAGATAACAATTCTGAATGCTTCACCGCAACATGAGACTGAGTAAAAAATAATTCTAGTTGATTATTATAGTTTGTGACTTTATTTGAAGATTACATGTACTGTACATATGAAAAATAAACATTCAAACAAATTAAATATGTGCACAATACAATTTCAGACAATTTTCAGACAATTTTAATTTTTGCCTTTCAGACTTTGCATGTACCAAAAAAAACTCCTCTCCCAGTTGCTTTTTTCCAGTTCCTAAATTCACATGGTGAGTCAAGCACACTTCCTGCGCTACTTGGTGGGCTAAAATGTCTGCATGCATGACAATAAGTAGAGTCCATAGTAACAGAATATTCAACCCAAGGATGACTTTCATACCAGCTTGGCTGAAAGCTGCGTCTTCTGTCTCCTATTAATGTCACTGGAAATGTCCTCAAACGAGGCTGAGTAGGTGGGTCATCCTTGCACTTGCTGATATCTGAAAGAAAATAAATGTTAGCATGAGGATAAAAGTCATAATTAGTTAATTCAGAGTCTTATTTTATCTATTTATTAAATATAAACAACAGAAATTTTGGTCCAGAGTCAGCATGCCTCAAATGCATTTTACACACAATATGAGCTGCAATCACAGAGGGGTTGTTCAACACCCACAAACCTGACGGTAGTGCACACGATGCACATGACAGAAGATGTCCCTCTTTTTGCTCCTCACTCTCTCCCTCACAGCCTACATCTTCCTCCTCACTCTCAGGGTGGACAGTCTCTGACCTCTCTGGTTCCTCTCCAACCATCTCCTCCTTTTCTCTTTCATCCTGTTTCTCAGCTCCCTTGTGACTTTCATCCTCTCTCTGTCTACGCTGTTCTTTATTAACAGCGGTAAAAAAGGACAAAATGTCCCTTTTTCTTTTCATGGCCGCTGATGCTTCCAGTCAGTGCTGCGAGTAAGTCATAGATAAATGAATACTGGGATCTAATCTCAACGTGTCTACGGCTTAAAATGCAGCAACTTCATTTTTATTTTACAGTTAATGTTACAAAGGAAAAACAAATCAGTATTAACTGTGCATAGACTCAGTTAGGAACTTAAAAGTAAATGACAGAAACGCGCGACTATGATCAAAACACTGATGTCAGGAAAATAAACTGTATTGCTTACCTTCATCTCTTAGCGTCTTTTCCGTTAGTCGTGCTCAAGAATTTCTTCGGGTCCCATTTAAACTATTTTTAATCTTTTATTCAAAAATCCACTGGGTAAACAGTTCTGTCCAGAGTGTGCTGCGCTCTAAAGGCTCCGTTTGAAACGCTGCAGCACATTAGTTCCCATCTCCGAAGCAGCGCAGGAAAAAATATTCCGATCTCTTCAGCACAGAGGCTATAACAGGGGCCAGGGCCGGTTCTATAGGGGCCCAGGCCCCTGTGGGCCCCTGTTTAAAACCGCCAATGACTCTAACACTGGCTTGCAACGTTGATGTTTTATTCCACAAATAACACAAGGCTGCAGGAGTTCTGCCATGTTTCGGAGCAGCTAATGCTAACAGTTAGCTTCTACTAGCCAAGATGTTCTCTGCTGTCATCTGGGCGCTAAAACAACAGCCTTTCCCGTCACGAGCCAAGATTGGTGAGTCCATGTTGATCTGTCAGGTTTTTCAAATCCTAGAGTTTCTATCAGAAGCTAATGCAGGAGGTAGGTGTAGGAGACTATTTTCATGAAAAACTTAGAGAGAGTTTATAATCAGAAATGATGATTAAAAATATTTTTACAATGATCCATACCTATAAATAAATTGTTGATGAAAGTTTTATTAAAATAAATATGGTTGTATTTTTAAATAAGTAAATAAATAAATGCTCCACATTCCATGCTGCACTCCTTGCTAGAGCTTTGCATCTAATGTTGATTTAGTTGAGTCGTATCAGATTTAGCCAAAGTTGGAAAATAACTAGGTGCACAACCTCATGGAATCGTCTGTTAGCTGTGGTGTCCATCTTGAACTGTTGTTGATTCCAAAAGTTACTGAGTGGTGTGTTTATATTTTGTAAATACTTTTAAAGAGTGTCATGATTTCATGAGATAAACCAGGTTGTTTTCCAACAGTTAATGGTAAAGTTTAAAGCAAACATTATTTAATCAAATGCATACTCACATGTGGTTATGTGGTGATAGAGCTCAGTATTTAATCCTTTGTCTCAAACATCTCACTAAAATGACTGAATTATTGTGAACAGTCTGTTGAAATATCTGAAATGCCCAGTAGGGGGAGAAGCAGGACAGTGGACTAGTGAATAAGTTGTTATCGGAGTTTACTCACATTTCTACTAATTTCTGAATGTGTAGTAAATATACAAGTTTAGAAAATTACATTTTTAGGCTTTGCTTTGTTCAGATGCATCAGATCATTTTTTGTTTATTTGTTCTACTTTGTAGTTTTTTTTCATTTATCATTTATTTGTTCTATTTTGTAGTTTTTTTTAATCTGATGATTCACATGTTAAAGTTCTTGCACTTAATAGAAACAGAATTATTGCCACAAATTTTTAACCGTCTGGCAACAGACTTGTTTGTTCTCTTGAAAGATTTTTCATTATCATCAGTGTGTCAGCTTCATGAGGGCCAGTGCTGATTTATGTGGGGCTCACTCAGGTGAACTGCTACACACCAGTGCAAATACATGAAGTCCATGCATTAGCTCAGAGACATGCAAGCAGTTTTTTCACACAAAGAACATCATTTCCTTGTGTTACCACACATCTCTTATACGTGGCAACTTAGAATGTTTTGTGTGATGTGAGTAAAATGTGTTTTCTCTGTTAAATCAAACGAATGTGACTAGAAATAAAAGACTAAATGAAAAGCATGTGTTAAAACAGATAGTAATAAAAGATCATTTAAATGCAGAATGATAAAGAAACAAAGCAAAGTATTTTTTCCATTGTATTTTATAATAAACACCATATTTTTCATTTTCCAGGACATTACCAGAGACCCACAATGTGGCGTCAAACAAACATCCACTCTCACAAGGATTCATCCTTCATGTCCTCATTAGCAGAGGCAGTAGTTCTTTGGAATTTTGTAGGAATAATCCTAAAATACTGAACAGCTGGAGAGCTGGACACCATGACGTCATAGGAAATAACACACACACACACACACACACCCAGAGGAGTTGAACACACATGTCAGGTTCACACCTGGTATGTTTATCACACAAGTCTTCAGGTAACGACTGCAGTGAGTTTGACTCCATCAGTCGCTGTTCAGTTTTATATTATCACTTTGGATCCTGAAGGCTGATGTGACCCTGCTTTCATTCCAAACAATGAGCTATTTGGTTGTATTATGGGATTATAGTGCTCAGAAAAATCTGCAAACCACATAGAGTCGGCCAGAGGCAACAATGTGAAAAAAATCTTGTTGAAATATTGCCTCTGTTTAGCAAAGATTTTGTTTCATTGTCTAAATCAGTTCTGTGTTGAATTTTCACTTCTTCATAGACTTGGGGAAAACTTTTAAGTGGTGTATTCCAACAGAATGGTGATACAAGTTGTTTTAATAGGTTATGCTTGTGTTCTGAATGATGAAGCTGATGAGCTAACCCTCTGCGCTGACCTCATCTGTCAGATACAGGAAGCTGGAGACACAAAGATGGACAGAAATCAGATGTTCTGTTTTTATTTTTTGGTTCTTACCTGAAGTTTAGTCTTTTCCTAGGCTGAAAAGGATCCCGTGCTTCTGGCATCATATATAAAATATAATTTGGATGAAATCTTGAAATCTGCAGAAATCTACTGTCCAATTTCAATTCCACTGAAACCACAGGAGGAATTTATCTTTTGATCATCGTTTGTTACTTATGACACATCCGTGATAACAAGAAACCCATAAAATTGTATTTGTCATCAGTGAATGCAATTTTTTTTCTGATGTAAAAAATATTTAACCAATGGCTGCACATCTGACCATTTCTTTATAAACTAGCTGAGCAAAAAATAAGCAAAATAGACAAGTCATCATTTTAGATGTTCTCATTATGAGGATAGCCAATCAATAAACATCAGGTCATTGAAATAATTTATGACAAGTTTGACAGTCTGTAAAATTCAGGTTAGCATAAACATTTCTTGACAAACATGCTAATCTGTATTTCTATTTAACCCTTATATGTTAAGTGCATTTTTTTGTGCTCAAACGTTAGAAAAATAAAAAAGATAATATAAGGGTCAAAATTCTGAAAGTAAAATAATGTTCATATAGAAATATGGATGGAACAACTGCATGTAGAGCCACAGTAAGAATCCCTTGAATTCATAAATACTTACAGATGTTTGGGAAGGACAATGGCCCAAATTCAGGACCAACATGCAGGAGGTGGGGTGGGGGGTTATAGATTGAAGAACCCAAACCCCTCCTGGAGAGAGGCAGAAGAGAAAAGAAAAGAAGTTTGTAAAATGGCAAATTATCACTAGCATTCTACAACCCCCAAGGTGCTTTACAGCACAACCAGTCATACACACACACACACACACACACACACACACACACACACACACACACGCACGCACGCACGCACGCACGCACACACACACACACACACACACACACACACACACACACACACACACACACACACACACACGCACACGCGCACGCACACACACACATTCACATGCTGATGGTGATGGCAAAGCACAAAGGAATACAGGCAACAACCTTTTAATGGAGATGATGGGTTTTGTGATATTAGTAGGTGACAATGAGCAAATTTACCACCACCACCACCACTAATAATAATAATTGTGGCAACTAGATTTATTTTATATAGAAATCATACCCGTTACAACTTTCCCTGGACAATAACACACCACTTTTACTGTGTTATTATCTGCAGAAGATCTGGCTTAACATGTTCTCATGTCTCTTGCCTCTTAACACAATAATGCCCAGTCCAATCCATTCATCCATCCATTTCTGGCTGTTTGTCTGGGAAATCCCAAGGCGTTACCTGGCCAGCCGAGAGACATCGTCCCTCCAGCGTGCCCTGGGTCTTCCTTAAGATATCCTCCCGACTGGACGTGCCCAGAAAACCTCACCAGGGAGGCGTCCAGGAGGCATCCTAACTAGATGCCCGAACCACCTCAACTGGCTCCTCTTGATCAATGGTCAGCATGAAGTTTCCTTAGAAATGTATGCAGATGTTGTAAGACCAAAGACTCAGGGAGAGGAAAAGATCATTACATAATTAAGTGGTGATATATATTAAGTGATCAGATTTTTACTGGAATGTTGTAATTGTTTTGTTCCAGGCAAGGACGTCATTTTCACTTTAGAAGTGGAGGGGACACGGGGGGTGGGGGTGGGGGTGGGGGGTATCTTTACAGTATGTTCTAATGGGAAACAGGCTTCAACACAAACGGTTGTTTTCTGCTTGGTCCTAGAGCTCAACCGGTGTCAATTTAATATAGCGTAATATAGTTTTTGAATGGTAAAAAGTGCAGGGGTCAAAACTTGACTTTGGAAAAAGTGGGGGGGACATGTCCCCCTGTCCCCCCCCCCCCAAATTTACGTTCGTGGTTCCAGGTATTGAGGGGGGTAAATAATCTCAGAAGAAGGAAGGAAAGATGAGCTGTAGTGGAGAGGTGGCAGGCACGGTGAGTATTTGTTGGGTTTAGGCTCAAGATGGACTTCAATTCAAGTCTGCAGTTTAAAGCTGCCATCTTTCCATGCTGGTCATTCCACGGAAGCAGACTGCGTGCGTGTGTCCACATTTCAAAAACCTGACCTTGAGTGACTCTGCTCTGTGGTTAATGGCTGCGTTGGATTCCAGATTCTGTGTTAACAACAAAATGGGGTGATTCATTCCTGGTGAACAGATCTGCTGGATTATTGATAGAGAACATTAGTCATTTCCAAACATCAGGAGGGAAACATGGGTGGGGTTGGGTGCTAGGGGTCGAGAATAGAGCATACAAAGAGACGGACAGCATTCTAAATAACAAACTGTTTGGTTTTATTGGGTAAACGTGGTGTGTTGTTAGGCTTGGATGTATTTCCCCTGTGGCACCACAACAAACATCAGCTTTGAAGGATTTCCTGCATAATGAGGTATTCACTCAGCGAAGGAGCTTATTTCTTTACGAGGCTCTCACTTTTAATGGTACTTATTTAATCAAAGCGATACAAAACAGTCTCGCCACACCATTATTCATCCAGACGGTTTGAATGTTTACTTCATGGACCTCATTAAGAAATAAAGTCAGAAAAAATGAGTTTATAACGAAGATTTTAAACATTTGATTATTGGTGGTTATACTGATTGGCAAATGATGTCATATCTAATTTAGTGACATCGTAATGACATTTCTGATCTTTTTTCCACTGATTCTTCCAAAACCCACATCAAGCAGACTTACTTTATTGATAGAAATGTATTATTTATCTCTGCATATCATTTTCATCCAATCTTCAGGGGTGGCTCAAGAACATTTACGAAGGGGGACACTGGATGGGGGCCACACACTAAACCAAAGGCTCTGAATGAATTTGGGAGTTTTATTATGCTGCAATATTATGGAACTGATTCTGATGAAAGACAAAAAGGTTAAACCAGAGGCATTGCCACAACCTGCCCTGCCCGACAGCAAATCTCTGTATTATTTTTTGTTACTGACTCACTCTTTCCTTTCCCCCTCCTGAAAATAGAAATTCACTGGAACAAAGAAAAGCACATTTGGCAGTCACTTCTGTTTTTCTCTCAGATGAGCAGCTGGATGCCTGCAGGAGGAGTGGTTAGGGACGTCAAAATCCATTCAGGAAAGAAAAATTGATGCATGTCAAAGTTAATTTAGTTAACAATTTAGTTTTATATGTAATTTCCCAAACAGGTACATCAAATTACTTTAACATTATTTGTCTTATTACCAGCTTGACGCAACTTTTTGGTGTAAAGCTCAAAACGATGGGGGTCTCATTTATCAAACATTGCGTAGAATCCTTACTAAAACTGTACTTAAGCTCAGCAAAAAAAATGTGCTTCCCCAAGCAGGTTTGTGATCTATCAAACATGGAGTACGCACAGATGCATGCAATCTCCGCTTCATAAATCGGAGACTAACGAGAATGTTTCTCAGCTGATTTTTAGTCGTATCCCACCCTCACCACGCCCACTTACTGCCATAAATAGTCAATGCAAAGTGCCTTGTCGATCTCATGCATATACATAAGCCAGCTGTTGCAGCGTTCCGCCAATGACAATGGCGACTGTAGATCAAGGAAGCGCAATTTCACAGAAACAGAAATTGATGTACTTGTGGGTGAGGTGGAGAAATGAAAGGAAGTGCTTTTGCAAAACAATTAAGAGAAAATCCACTGAGTGGCACAGCGTTGCTGAAGCCGTCACTGTTGTGAATTCTTCAGAGAGATCTGTAGCAGATATAAAAAAAGACGGTCCAATCGGGATTCAATCCCCAGACTCCCGGGTGAAAGTCACTCGTGTTAACCAGTCAGCCAAACGGAGGCCTCCCCTGTTTAACTAGCCAGGACGCATGATTAATTGGGTCACAGTGACAGGACACACACTGTCATAGACTCATGACATTCTCTCTCAATCTGTCCCCCTGCTGATATTCTGCATTCCGTATTCTGCGCTTCAGGCTGTATGTGTGTGTGTGTGTGTGTGTGTGTGTGTGTGTGCGCGTGTGTGTGTGTGCGTATGGGGGGTCTTGTTCTGTGTGAAAACGAAGCAGTACAAGTGATAATGCTGCAGGATTTCATAATTTTATCCTTCTCAGCAGCAGCACTGCAGGTGCTCTCCATGCCCAGAATGTGCGTAAGCCAGGTCCTTAGTCAACTTAAAGTTGCGCACATTTTTCTGCTAAGTTTTCTTTGATAAATCCCAAACTTTGCGTGGAAAGTTGCTTACGCAGTTTTCCGACCCCGTTTTGTGCGTAAGCAAGTGTAGCGGAGTTAAATTTGATCATTTTATTTGTTATAACCAGGAAGATGTAATATTCTGTATAAATATAAAATATTAACCAGCTAGGTTCTTTATTGTAATTAATCAGAAGATTCTAGGATTTAATTCAGAAGATCTAGGTTCTTTGCTTTTTCAGTGATCAACCACACTTCGAGTTACTTCAAGAAGGAGTCAGGTTTATAAAAGTAAGACTTTATTTTACAAACAGTTTAAAACATGACTAATTAACTAAGCATTTACGGTGAGTGGATGTACCGTAATTTCCGGACTATAGAGCGCACCTCAATATAAGCCGCACCAACAAAAAAAAAAAGGTTTTCTACACACACGCCGTACTCAAATACAAGCCGCGGCGCAGCAGCCACATGCAGGTCTCTGGCGCACAGCGCGTGTATGGCCATAACATAAGATAATTAGACAGAAAGATGCTACACTGAGTTTTTTTCTTGTTCAAAATGAATTTTAAACATGGGTGAGCACTGATAGCATTCATATTTCTGGATGGTTATAAAATAAAAACAGAACTGACACGTTATTACCGGTAATTTGCATGCATGTTTAGAAGAAAAGAACAGCGCTGACACAGCATTAATAAGCCCTGGATGATTAGAAAATAAAAACTGCACACAAAACATGCCTGGTTAGTAAATAAAACACACTTGCCTACCAGAAAAAGTCATTCGCTCTCATCCTCCTCTTGTGCACTAAAGCCATTAAAGTCCTCTTCTTCAGCCTCAGAAGAGCTTCGTCACATACCTTTTCTCTGGCAATGTCAGTGTCGCTGTCCGCGTTGCTGTCATCATCCCCGGGTGAAGCTGGCTTGAATGAGTTCTTCCCGCTGCCGTCTCCAGCGCCGAACCATGGATTCATTCATGCCAAGCTTACGTGCGGCAGCACTGTTTCCCTCCTTTACTGCCAGATCGATGGCCTTCAACTTAAATGCGGCAACAGATGAACTCATACGTGTAGTTACCATGATGAGGGGGTATGGATTTGAAAAAAAATTCTTTGTCATGCCGGCTTCTTGCATGTGCTAAATTAAAATAAGCACTGTCTTCGATTTCCACTTTTGACTTCCACCTGTTTCACTTTCTGTTAAAGCGCCCCCTGGCAGGTGAAGGAAAATCTTCAGTAAAGTCGCACCTCATTATAAGCCGCATGGTTCAAAGCGTGGGAAAAAAGTAGCGGCTTATAGTACGGAAAATACGGTAACTAAACGTGAGGAAGGAACCTACGTATGTGTGAATGCGATGTCAGTCAGAGCTTCCTTATCAAAATAAGCTGAGTTTTGGTGAAAATAATTTGGTTTGCTCTAAGCCAGTGGTTCCCAAACTTATTTAGCCGCGCACATCCTTCTATGTCCCGACCAATATTTAGAGTGCCCAGGTAGAACATAAACAATGCAATTTAACGGTTTTCTTAAAGTAGGAACGTTTAACCTGTGCGGCCAGAGCGCTCTCCTTCCTTCTGCTCTGCGTAAACCTGAGCTGATCACCTACTTGTGCATAATCAAATGTCTATAGGGGACAAGATGGAAAAGATATAGCCATGAGGTTCACTTTTGCCTCAGACCGACCTATTGCTGTTTTATGGTGTGGCTGAATGTGCGATCCGCTGCCACGCGGACTGGAATAACAAATGCTGCAGGTTCAGAGTCACTGGCTGGAGCGGACCCGACTTTAATACGTCATCCCAAAATAGAAGCTAATATCTTAATTTGACCTTGAATGAAAAATGTTGTTATAAAACCTCTCAAAACTTTTTATCACAGAGGAGGCAGCGCTCATTTCTGCCTTCAGTCTGATGGCGCGCCGGAGTTTGCGCAGCGTGTGTGCTTTGTGTGCTTATTGAATCTGTGTGTGTGTGTGTGCGCGAGGCACAGCTCCATGAGCCGCTCAAGTCACCGCGTCTCGTTATTGGTGCTATTTAAACCAATGTTGTAAAATAACTTCTGCCCAGCCCAGATGTGCTCACTTGTGCACCCGTGAGCCGTGGTTCCGCTGGAACGCGTCTGACCTCTGACAGACGCACTCTGAACTTCAGATCTTTAGCGCGCTGTTAATAGCCTGAATGGGAATCATTTCTTGATTTATTTTGTTACATCTACAATGTTCTGTGTGTGAGGTTTACAATGTCAGAACACCTGCATGAGACGGTGTTAACTACAATCTGCCAGAATGGCTCGCCACCTTCAGATTCCTCCAGCATCGTTAAAAATGATCAAATACGGAACATATCGGCGTGTGCAGGCCAGAGTGCTGAAGCTCGGTGCATTGTTATTATGAAGCTAGGGCACATGTGGAGGACACATGATTGGCAAACAGCAACACAACTCTTCCTCTATTTCCGTTCTTTCTTACTTAAAAATCCAATCTCGATGTTTTATCTTCACAAAAAACACAAGCCTGAACGAATCCCGCCATTTTTTAAAAGTTGCTAATGCTAATGGTTAGCTTCCAGCCGAGACGGGCTCTGCTCTCTCCTGGATGCTAAATGAACAACAGCCTTCTGCCATTGTCAGCCAAGACGGGCAAGTCCATGAATGCTAATTTACAGTGTAACATAAATCTGTGGCGCTTTCTTACCGGAACAATTCCTTGTCTATTTTCTTTTAGCAGCTAATACAGGAAATATTGTTAGAAGGCTATTTTCACATTCAGCATGCATGCGAAACTCAAAGTGACCAATCGTATTTCAAAAAGAAAACGCATTATACATTTCTCAGTGAAAGTCCTCTTTGAATAGGTAAGTCTAAAATTATGCCTCAAATAAATAAATCTAGTTGTTATAAGTTCCAGTCTCTCATATTATTGATTTAAACAGGTTGTTTGAGAACTCTCAACACTGATTCTGAAACGTGATCTAATTGAGCAACAAAGGTTTGTAAGTCGTGTCTTTGTCTGTAAATTCTGAACTCAGCAGTTTTTAAATGACACATTGTAAAGTGATTCAAGGAAAGTCATTTGTAACATAAAGCAGTTGCTGTAAAACGAGTTTTGCTTTGATCAGTGCCAGCTTCTGATTGAATCTTTGGGGAAATCTGGAGTGTGGATGTAATCCAGCTCTGCATGGACATGAAGCTGAAAACAAAGCCAGGCCAAGTGAGCGATAGTGTGTCTGTGTGTTTTTGACCTAAAGCACACGAGTTAGAGCGAGGACGAGGGAATTCCAGGAATAAATTCTGACACAAACAGCTTGTGGGACAACACAGCACTAGGTACTGGCCAAAGAAAACACAGAGAAGGCCAGGAAGTGAACACATATCCTTTGTTTTCCAAAAGAGTGACAGCTTTACTCCTATAACTCATGTGCCCACTTTCCAGCACAACTGTCTATGAGAATTAACTGGACATTTAGCCCACACGCCTGTAACTGCTTCAAATCCAACAATGAAAAGTGTTGTCATCATGCTCTGTCCCGGTCTCATAACACGAGCCTGGAGAATCCCCATTTAAATTCTAAATTGATGGAAGAATTGAGCTTTGCATATTTCTATTCCACTTTGACCCCAACATGTGGTCATTTATCATCAGTGAAAAATATTAAAGCCAAATTACAGCTTTATGGCCCATTTTAATATTGGTTCACCTAAAATATATATTTTTAAAAATTGTGACAAATTTGTGTGACAAAAATTGTTTTTAGGCAAGTTAAAACACAGACTCAAAGGCTTTAGTTAAATAGAAATGTTATTTCTGCTTTAAACTGCACTTTAATTACAAATTTTCAACATATTTTTAAAATACTATAAATTTATATCTAGCACTATCTACTTTTATTCAGTCACAATTTAAACATATTAACTATTGTTTTAACCATTTAGAACTGAAATATGGGATGATAATAAAAATGTAGTAACAATTATTTAACTTTACTCATTGGCTAATTAACTCTATAGTGATTTGCGTTATTTTATGACACTACATCAGTGATATAGAAATAAAATTGGCCCCAATCCCCCAATAGAGGGCAGTAGACTACATATGGCAGGTTTTTGATAAACTAATCCTACTTCCTTGTCTGGCTATGTCAATGTATATTTCAACAAATAACAATATATACAATACAATATATATATATGACACAAAACCAGTTTTTCCGGAGTTTTTGTGCTACTTCGGTACTTTAAGAAGTTGTTTGATATAAAAATCACAACACTTATTATGGGTTTCTTTCCTAAAGTTTAACAGAAGGCTCTTTAATCAAAATGTTGGGTGTAAAATTGGGAGTTGCATTAAAGGTTCACATCCTTTATTTTATACACTGTTAAAAATACATTAAACAAAAAGCAAATCAATGTAGCAAGTGCTACACCGTCTCACCAAGTAAACACAGCCAGATAATAATAATGACTGAACAACAATTAGCACCAGTTGCTTCAGGCTACCCAAGGAACCCCAAGTGGAGGGTTGATATCAGTTTTCTCTTCCTTTGTTTAGTAAGTGGGTCAGAACTTGTTAGGAAGCTAATCCTTTTTAGCTCGAGGCTGTTGGAAGCTCGGTCTTTCCTCACATCCAAACTTCACTCCTCTCTGTGAAACTGTTTGACCCCCCTTTCATCAGAATTGGCTCCTTTCATGTCTTCTCCAACAATACTATTGAGCCACTGATTTATGACTCTGTGGTGAGATCAAGAATGTGAAGGAGGCCTGGATCCCTCTGATTCCCGATTCAGTAACTGGAATATGCCACAATATGTCTTTGGTTGTTGCTACATAAAATAATTGACCCTAAACAATCTTAAATGGCATCACACAATAAATTACACGAGAGTTCATAAAATAACATCACACTGTCTAACCCATACTGAGCCAAGTCTCATACAAGTCAAAGACATCATAAATTTGCTTTATATAGTTTGATGAAATCCAGACTTCGATGCCTCCAGCATTCCTCGGATAGCCCCGGGTGTGTTCTTCTTCTCCGTGGGTGAGGGAGGTAGCAGCCAAACATCCGAATGGGATTTAAATCTGTTTGGCATTGGTCTAAGCTTACCTTGCAGCTCCTTTTATCACCATGACAAATTCAGCCTCAGAGAAAATAATTAAAGTGATGGAACAATTCTCATGCATGCTTACATTCTGTCCCTATGGTCTGTCCAGACATGCATTTTTACCTGGAATAAAAATGCACTCACATTTATTCAATATATTCACCATCTTCATCAAATAATTTTTCTTAAACCTGTGGTGTCCTGTCCAGGAGGGGCACTATCCTGCACATTTTGATTGTTTTTCTGCTCCAACATGATCATTTTGGACCAATAAGGAATTAACAGACTTCTTCAGAACTTTAGGACATACGAAGAAGGCAATTTAACAATTGAATCAGCTGTGTTGCAGATGGAAAACAACCAAAACATGCAGGTTATGACCGGGATCAAATACCTCTGATTTCTAGATCTAAATCTGAAGTTTTCAGAAAACTGAACTTAAAGTTCAGGAGTAGAACCACGGTTTTCCTCATGCACAAGGTAAACAGACGCAAACAAACAGCTGATCTAAAACTAAAAATAACAAATATGCAAATAAATAAAAACCGGCAGAAATAAAATGGGTCGCTGCAGATGTATTAAAAATATGGGTGAAGTAAAATTAGAAGCACAAAGAAGCTGAAGATAGACAAATGTGCTAAAATATGAAGAATTGCATAAAGGTTGTTTTTATTTAGGCTGATCCCAATGATTTAAAACCTCCATTGCTCTCAGAAGCAGTGAAACGGATGATGCTCCCTCATGGTGGCTCCTCTGTGTCACATTCGCTGGAGGAGTTGGATCCAATGCGCAGACACCCAGAACGACACGAGGCAGGAGAGGATGTAAAGGTAAACATTCTTTATTTAGAATGAACCCAAAAACCTAGTAGGGCACGAAGCCAAACATCTATAGACATAAGGGGGGGGGACACAAACAACGCTGACAAGGACAATGGACCAACAACACATTGAGGCCTAGTCCACACGTAGCAGTTTTAAAAAAAAAAAAACGAATATCCGCCCCCCCACAAACTTGTATCCACACCACCTCGTTAAAAAAAAAACTCTGTCCACACGTACCTGGATAAATACGTTGTTAAGGACATACCAGACCTGTAGGCGGTAGTACTTCCCCCGTTCTTAACCTCCCCCTTCGTCTGTGGTCTTCCGCAAGGAGCAGTAATTCTGCTTGCAAAAACAAACAAGCAAAAAGCGCTTGGACAATTGATAAAGCGAGCGCAGCTCTGAGGGCATCCATGCTGTCGGCTAGTGTAAACACAGGTTGCACACGTGATGTCAGCATTTTTTTGTCGCGGAAAGTGACGTTGCGGACCTTAAAACTCCGGTTTTGTCTGTCCACACGCAGACACCCAAAACGGAGAAAACGCAGATCTTCACTTTTGCCGGAGTTTTTAAAAAGATCCGTTTTCGTGTGAAAAAACTCCTTTTTCGTGTGGATGACAGGCCAAAATGTAGAAAAATATCTACGTTTTGGCAGATCCCCGGCTACGTGTGAACAGGATTTGAGACGCAGACAGGGTTTTAAACACAGGGGCAGGATGATTGGGAGATGAGCTGCAGGTGGATTGGGGAGAGAGAAACCGAGGAAATCTGGTGAGTCAATTTACTAATCACGGAGAGGAATCTAAGCTGAGGAGGGGAAATAAAACATAACCTATGAATAATAACCAAACCTAAAGACTAGAAGAACCAGATAAATAACGAATGATCTGAGGAGAAAGGGAGAACTAATAAACCGGTGGGGAAGGAACCTAAAAGAAAACCTGAACCTATGACAACGACAGGGAAAAACTAGCTAGATAATATAATTACAAAGAGAACTAAAGAATAAGTGAACCTGGGAAACCTGGTGGGAGCTGGAGGGACACCTGGAGGGGTTGGAGACCTAAAGGGGCACAGAAACCTAAGGGAGAACCTAAAGAGGGCTGGAGAACACATGAGGGGGATGCAGGATGCAGACCATGACACTCTGGGACAGATCCCTCACAGTGATCAAAAGGGTTAATAGACACAGGTCCAGACAAAGCAGCATTAAAAGAAAAAAATAACAAATTGAAACACAAAGCTATATACTTTGGCAGATTTAGTTACATAAATTGAATTCAGTGTTTCTCTACTGTTCCCCACAAAGGAGACATAGTATCTCACTGTTTGCTGGAAATCACAACCTTGTTTAAAGTTGGCAGTAACAATTATAGCTGTCACTGTGAAGGTCTTGCAAAACCACAATGATGGACTGAATGAAATCTTGCAAGAAAAGAAAAGAAAACGAGTCTTGCTGAGGCAAATCAAGGAAGAATAACTCTCATTTGCCTGAAATGTCTTCAGAGCTTCAGGTTTAAAACCAATTAAAAACATTGTGAAAATCTGAAGATTCAAGTTTAATCCTTTCAACTCCTTTTCCTAAACCATCATTTAACCATTCTTTCAAATATTTTTTTCTAAATGGATTGAAAAAATGGGCTCATTGCTAAATTAGAAGAAAGACACCCAATGAAGTGCTTGATATTGTGCTTGTGATGCGTGAAAATGAATTAGTGCAAGTGATTACCGTGATGCTGACGAAGCCATTTAGGTTATGAGATGCAGCTTTAGATCGAAATGCTCTTTTTCCCACAGACACTTGAGCCAATTCACTGTGACAAATGTGGAATTATTCAACTCGAACGTGCCGAGAAATCTTCAGGTTCCCAGCAGTGTCTTTCACGTCTTTAACTCTGCCATTTGAACTCTGTGATGCTCAGATGATTTCCAGCTTTCCTTTTTGTTGCCAAGCAAAGCGTCCAAGGCTTGCCTGTGAGAAGGGACTGGCTCAGACATGAAATTCAACCTGCCTTTGTCGGTGCTTGAGTTTAGGACACGGACAACATGTCATTATTCTGAATCAGAATAAGTTAGAATCAGAAGGAACAAGTTTTTCTTTCAAATGCTTTTGAAATTTCTTTTGCAAGAGGATTTAAAAAAAGGACATGGCATAGTTTATTGAAAAAAAAAGCCAATTACATGCATTGAGGAAATAAAAAAATTATCTTCAAGATAGGAGAAGAAATCAATGATGTCAGCAAATTAGAAAGTAAAATTTAAATGAGTGTTCTTTTGTTGGGTGTGTATGTCTGCTTCACATCTGCTTACTTCAGCAACAACACTGAAAACAGGCTGTAGTAATAAGAAAGGCCGTGTTTTCACAGTAAATACACGCTCATTTACCGTACGAGCCATAGCTCTGCTGTAATCCCCCAATCAGTGTCACACAAAACATGATTATAACACATAATCTGAGTAATAGCATTCTGAGGTTGCATGTGATGATTTTGTTTTCAATATTTGACCAAAATGAATGCAATAACATAATTTCTCAACATTAAAAAAGTGTATTTCTTTAGAGGGGACATCGCTGATGAAGTCTTTGTAATCCATTTGGATCCACCTGCGACTAGTAGTTAGCTATTTTTTTTATTACTCCAAATTGAAGTCATGCAAGAAACCTCCAACATATAAGGTATTATATTGTGGAACACTCGTTTAATCAATACGTTTGCAGTGGTCTCGTAGGAATGAATGCCTTGTAAGTCGTACTCTGGGGGAAAAAGCTTTAGAGCACCAGTTTCAGGAGCTAGAAGTGAGCCGCATCAGAGCTGAGCTTCAGACGGCAGGTTTTGGAGTCTTATTTCCTGAAATTTGGACATCTTGTCTTGGATTGGATACCAGCAACGCAACTCTACCACTGACTCTGCTCTGCAACATTGATGTTTTATCTTTACAAATAACACAAGCCCGAAGAAGTTCTGCCATGTGGTGGAGTTGCTAATGCTAACAGTTAGCTTCTACTTACTGAAACATTCTCTGCTGTTTCCTGGATGTTAAACCAACAACAGCCTTCAGCGAGTCAAGATGGGCGAGGCCATAAATGGTAAATGACAGTGTGACATAGATCTGTCAGGCTTTTCAAATCCAAGAATTTTTATCAGACGCCAATGAAGAAGATAGATGTAGGAGAGTATTTTCATGTTCAGCTTGCATGAAAACTCAAAGTGACTGATTATAATGAGAAATAATCATTAAAATGGTTTTTCAATGTTCCACGCATTTAACTTTCTACAACAGCCCTTTTCAAAAGAGCCGAACTATCCTTTTTGGGTGCAAGAAACCAATTATATTTGTGCAGATGTTTCAAATTTGTACTCAGTTTTAAATTATCATGCCTCAAATATTAACATATTCATCTGCTCATCTGGCTTTTACATTACCACAGAGGTCCATGTTTAGTCAGCCTGGGGACAGGCTGATATACTCAAAAGGGAAAAATAAAGAAACAATGCATGTGGTCTAACTCCTGCAGCTTAAACAGTGCTTTTTAAAATTATACAGAAATATTCCAACAAGCTGATATTTGTTAGAAAAATCGAAAGATTTCAGTTGTATTCCTGAGCTTATATTAAACTTTTACCTGTCAAGGCAGTCCCATGAAAACAAAGCTGGGAGTCATGCATTCTGGATCTAGAGCATATGCTTCTCATAGTGCACACTGATCTTTTACAGTCTGCACAGTCATAAAACATGTTTAGTTTGCAGCCTGTTACAATACCACTGAGGGAAAAGGTGGCGTTCTTGTCCTTTAAATAGGATCACATTTTGTTTAAGAGACTCAAGCTTTCCTGAACTGCAGGGGAAATTACGAGACATTTAATGACAATACAGCCGTCCGTCCTTAATCATCCAGGGAAAAATAAGCTTTCAAGCTTTCTCAGAACTCCTGGAGTTATGACCGTGTCTGTCAGCACTGCAGAGGCAGGTTGTACATTGGACTGGCCAAGAGCCAGCTGGCACTTTGCCAGATTTACACTGACAGTAACAAGGCGCGGCAGTGGAAAAGGTGAGTACACTGTGTCAAAGGGCACGGCTGATAAGTAACATGATGCTACTCCACCAGCAAGATGTACTTTAAGGCCAATGGGGATTTTAGATGAGTTGAAAACCTGGTATGAAAATGGAATGGTGTGTGTACACTGTAAAATCTGATTAGTTATCTTTACTTTTGAAAAAGATAGAAACTGTTTACACTAAAAATAATAAGTACACTGGAGTGGGTAATTTTGAGTTGGAACCACTAAAATGCAAGTTTAGTATAACTAGGACAAACCAGTACAACATACTAAAAATCTAGTTCAGTACTCACATTTCTCATCCGCTGTAGTATTTTGTCTTCATTATAGTAAATTGCATTTTATTCCCATGTATTTAATATTTTAAAGGGAGCATTTATTTCAAAACTCTCCTTTTGTATCATTTTGTGCTGCCACGTGGGTTTCTGTAAACACTTCAAACTTGAAAAAGCCATCCATCCATTTTCTTTGTGTGCCTAACATAAGCCTGCAGAGGTGTAGACTCGAGTCACATGACTCACGTCATTATTTTAATGACTTCTGACTTGACTTGATTAAATCTACAAAGACTTTCGACTTGACTTGGACTTGAATACCAATGGCTTGCAACTTGAATCGACTTGCATCTGTTGACTTGATGATGACTTAAGCATATTTAATATTTTAGTACAAAAGTGGCACGACATGGACAAAAATCATAAATCAAACTTCATTCTGGGTTTGACCTTGTTCTGCTAAATGTAGCAACACTTTGTTTAGAATCAACTTCAGTTGCACTTTCTGCTTGTTTGAGAAAATAAATGAAGCTTTAAGAAGCTTAATTTCTGAAATCTATTTATTATCATTGTCATTAAATTGAAGTTGGACAGGTGACTTGATTACGACTTGAAAATTCAAAGTTAAGAACTTGGACTTGACTTCGACTTCCACATCATTGACTTTGGACTGGACTTGGACTTGGTTGACTTTGACTTGACTCGAGACTTGGCTGGAAAGACGTGTGACTTACTTGTGACTTGCAAAGTATTGACTTGGTCAAAGTCACTGTTTGGGTCGTCACAAATGAGGGAATTAAAAATATTTCCACCTCTCACCCAGAGGAGAGAGGAGCAGCAGCTCTACTCTAGATATCAGAGCTTTTAAGCTCCATTAAGTGTGTGATGGGTGGGCGTGGCCAGCCCCAGCCTTGTTGTGTTTACCACTAGAGGCAGTATAGGATAAGAGAAGATGTGAGAGAAGAGAAGGATAAGGAAAGGCTAAGATGGATGCCTGATATACTACAGATATGACTCAGGTTCGAATAATACTTGGAAAATGAATTGCTACTTCCTGGTACAACGTTGGACAATAACAAGCCCTGAAACGGCTCATTCTGGAAGGTGCTGAAACTGTCCAGATTAAAACTGCAGAGATTTTTGTGCAAATAACTTCATAACCATGTACGCTTGTACACTGTATATTTGAGGTAGTTTTATTGTGTGCGGCAAGTAGTTGGGATTGAATAAGCACTGGCTTCTTGCCACTCCCTTTGGGCAAAGACTTTTTTCTTTTACTGTTACTATATCTTTCACAAGAAAAATGTCATAATATCAGTTTGCACTCTTTTTATAAGTAAGGGTAACAAATCAGATTTTTACAGTGTATATAAAATATTTCAGCAGTTCAAAAGTGACATGACCTTGATTTGATTTTATCTTAAGGGATATGACTGTCTTTTTTCAGTTCAGTGTTTTAGGAGATGTACTGTAAATAACTCAATGGAATATTTCAGTAGGGAAAAATAACCGTGCTTCTAGTTCCATACCAATCCTTTAAAGAATCTACTAGACAAGCCAAAGCAAACATGTTAGATAAACTGTAAATTCCTGACCTTTAAACCTCTCAACATAATTGTCACATTGAAAAGATTCTGGAAACACAGAAGTTAGAACAATCTGAACGTTTGGTTATGTCTGCGTGTGAGTGTGTTAGCTGATCCATTTGCCTGCAGACAGAGTCATATTGTAAAATCAAACTGGGTGCGTCATGAGAGTCCTCAGTAGGTTCTGATGGAAACCAGTGAGTTACTGAACAATGAAATGTTTTCATTTTTAAAACAACATAAAATAGTTTGGTTATGAAAAAAAATTAAACAAAACACTGTAAGGAGAGTAGAGCATGTTTGTGAATGCCTTGTTAAAGAATAAAATAATTTTCAGTTATTACCACAAACCACTTTTGCTTCTTTGTTGTTGATTTTGTAAGTTCTAACTTTATTTAGTAGCCCCAGAAGTGCAAGATGTGTAAGTCTGTTTGTAATGCTGACAGCATTTTCTTAGCTGTGAGTAATGGTGGTGGAACTCACTGTGGATAAGATAATGTTGGTACTTCCTCAGTCTGGTCAGTGTCAGAGGAATGGTGTCAGTCTGTGCCCCAAAATGGGAGTTCCTCTTTAAAAAGCATAAATGTAACACATGCAAAGCTTCTGGTTGAGTTTGTAAACTGAACTTTTAACCCTTCTGGGAATGGTGGTGGTTTATATAAGCAGCTTCTGTTCTTTTAATTTAACCTCTGTGGTCAAACTGATTGTTTAGCGTGGGGAAAGTACCCTTTCAGTACAAAATAATGATATTAAATGTCAGGACCGATTAAAACAGTGGGATGTGGCTGGTCAGTATCATAGCTGAGTGGGAGGATCTGTGAACAGCCTGAAGAATAATTTAACAATCAGCACAATTTAGTTTTTTGTGGGTCGTGCTGTTTGTGGTTGGAGGTTGGTGTAGGACCGTTTCTAAAACTCAAGACAGGGTTTGAAATGTGAAAATATATTGGATGTGTAACGAGGCCATGGTGTGGTGCAGATGACAGCGGGTAGGAGTAGCAGGATGTAATTCAAGTTTAAACAGATCCTGTGTGGGATACTTTACAGTGGATGAGTAGTTGTCAGACTGGGAATCTTTTTTTTTCCTGTTCGGTATTTGGATAAATACTGGGTTTGGGTTTTCAACCTGCAACCTTCTAGCTGCATTATAAGAAGTGAAATGTAGAATTTAGTAAACCAAGTTTTGCCGATTTGTTCATTAGTTGCTTAAATGTAAAGAGTAATGTACATTGTTATATGTTGTTGTTGAAAGTAAATGCATGTTACTCTTTATTGTTAAGCAAATAGTGGAACCAGTTGTTATAACTTGGTTAAGTACATTCAACATTTAATTTCTTACAGTGTGTGAAGCAACAGTGCTACAAACTACCCCACCATGCAGCCATTTAAAGGGATTGCTTTTAGCACCCCTGTTTGTTAGTAAAACCATAGTGAAACTTATTTCCTCGCTATACGTTTGTCTTTTTAAAAGCTTCATCTAACTGCTCAGCCTTCATTGGTTTCTACAGGAGCGGTTCATCACTACGTCAACCAAGTCAGCTGTGTTCACGATCTAGAACCTACAGCAAACGTGCTGGAAGCAGACTGCTGCACCAGGCATGCCAGCTCTACTTTAGTAAGACTAACAGGGACCGGACCTACACTCTGAAGTTGCAAGTGTGGTTTTCTGGCTACAGGGGGTGGTGGGGCTCTGAGTGACAATTCTCTGGCTCAAGAAAATTATTTAAAACATGAAAAAGTTGCACAGTATGCCTTTAAAAAAGTCTGTGCCCCCCAAAAAGGGGGGAAGAGTCTGATGTTCAAATACGAACAAAATGAGTAAATAATGAGCAAATCAGACACTACGGTCTGTTATGATAAAGAAAGGAAATGGGTGTTTTATGATTACTCACATCTGTGTTGAACTTTGAACATTTCAGTGTTTCGTACAAAAACAAAGTGATGCACTTCCAAAACGTAACACTCATAGTTAGAAATGTAAGAAAACCTTCTATTTTATAATATAATAAAAAAAATAGTTGCAAAGGCAGAGCAAAATGCATACAATCTGATGTGAACAGCTGCCTGTACTCAACATATGACTTATGGCTTGATGAATGTTGACAGCTGGGCCCTGTTCAATTTTAAATTTGGCATTCAGCTATTTCTCCCTGGTTAGAGGAGCTACGTGACTAAAGTGTTTCAACAAAAGTATTGTTTAACAGAAGAGTGCAAATGAGCAAAAGTTCTTCCCATGAGGCATGATTAAGGCTAGACTTTCCCTTTCCTCTTCCTGTTCGTCCTCTTTGTAGCCAGATATTTTTGGCTTCAGTTAAAATGTTTTCTGTAGACTTTTTGTCGAAAACTGACAGGAAACATTTTAGCATTGTTAGGGACGCCTGTGAGTTAGTGTTATGCTTGTTTTAGGTCACCAAATACTTTTTTTTTATTTAGGTTTTTGCCCTGCTTTTGAAATGTGTTGTTTTTACTGGCATGATTTTAGTATGATATAAAAAAGGAGAAAAAAAAAAGTTTCTGGATAAAACTGTTTGTTTCTTCATAAATGATTACCAGGTGGATTTGTCAAAAATCTCATTGATCTAATGTCCAGTTTTAAAACATTAGCATCTGTATTTGTTACAATAAGCCTCCTGTGGTCTCTAATATGAATCAGTGCTTGAGAGATATTTTCTGAGAAAAAAAAAAAGCTCTGGCGCCCCTGTTTCATGAAGTAGAAGGTAGCCGGAGGAGTAGCGAGGAGAAAACGGCTGGATTTGTAGTCTTACTCATTAAAATTCTTGAAATGCAAACACCTCACCTCTGATTGGCTAACAGCAACACGACTCTTCCACTGACTCCATTTGCTCGGCAACGTTGATGTTTATCTCCATGAACAACAGAAGCCTGAAGGAGTTCTGCCTTGTGGTGTAGTTGCTAATGCTAACAGTTAGCTTCTACTGTTGCTCTCAACATGGCGTGGTTCTGAGTTAAGAAGAGTGGGTCCGTGAATGCACATTTATAGCGTGACGTAAATCTGTGTGGCTTTTTTTTAACCTGAGCCTTTCCCCGTGTGTTTTCTATCAGCAACTAAATGGGGGAAGAAGATTAGTTTTACACTGAGCATGCAAGTATTATTTGTTTCTCAGTGGACCTCTACAATGCATTCCTGCATTGATCACTAAAAGTTTGCATTCTCACAGAATAAAAAAATAATTATGAATGTGTTCAGATTCTGCCACATAACGTAAAATGTTTAAATCCTGCCGCTGGTTCATCACTGAAGACATACCGTACATTTATTTTATGAGTGTAAAATAACTAAAAGGCTAAATCAGAACCATATTTGTTGTCCACCTCATTGGACAGAGATGGGCTGTAATCCTTCTGTCAAATATCTAATCCTCACTGATTTAGAGTTCTGAAAAACACATCTCTGCTACTTTACCCCTAAATCCTCAGATTCCTGTTAATTTACAAATGAGTTTTTTAAAATTTCCAGTGCATGTTTAGTGAAGAGCTCAAGTAAATCTCTTTGTTTGCATGATGTCACAGATGAATCATGATCCTAACTTCTACTGTGTTTTGGGTTTTCAGGTCACCTGGTAGCGGAAATAATATCCATGCCTAAAAAGTACAGATTACTTTTAGATTTACTTTTCCATAGTTTTTGCTAGGGTATCGGTATCTGTAAAAGTTAATCCATACCAGGAACCGATACTAATGCAGTTGCCTGAAAGTGCATGGCTTCACTGTAACTTGTCATTTCTGTTCACGTAATATTTTAGTTTTGGAATCATTTATATATATCTATCTATATATCTATCTATCTATCTATCTATCTATCTATCTATATATATATATATATATATATATATATATATATATATATATATAATCTACCTCACAGTATTTTCCTGTTGAAAGCAGAGAAGAAAATCAAACCGGTATCCCAGTTCATTGCATTATTTTTGTGTGGTAGAAGTATCGGTATCGGCGTGTACACAGATCCAAGTATCGGTATCGTATCGGTTTGGAAAAAAGTGGCATTGTTGAATCCCTAGTTTTTAGGGATGAATTGGACGGGGTCTCAACTATTTATTATTTATTTGCCAACACATTTCTTCATCGATTTTTATCGACTTTATCGATCCGTTGTTGCAGAGCCCTTTTGCTGTTTTTAAAAATATTTGGTGCAGCTCCTTATCAATGCAGACAGTCAAATCTGAGAAAGAAAACCACAAAAATTCTCTTTTTTTATGTTCTGTGGTTGCAAAGTCAAATAAACACAGTCAACAACATAAACTGTCAATTTTCTTCTAATTATTATAATTAGGAAAATCAGCTGTTGTGCCTCCCAGCCACATTTCCAGTTCATACCTCTGTCAAACTTTTCTGAATCTGATAGAAGTTTTGATCATCCACCATGAATCCTGGATTTGCCCCGCTGCCACTAGACTGTTTTTGATTAGTTGGATATTTAAACACAAATTCTGTGCAATACTTTTTTGCAGTGACCTAACTGCTCTTTTACAAGCTGGTCCAATCTGGAACCTCTTCATCTTTTACTTATGAAAAGATTAGTTTACTTGCATGATTAAAAGCGTCAGATGTCAGAACAAAGCAGAGACGACCTTGGTGTTTATCATCAAACCAATCGGATACGATGCTCCGCACATGTAGATGTGAATTTGTTCTCCAGGAAATCTAAACGTACAATGACGTTCCGCATGTTCACCAAGAAAGAATAAACTAACCCGCTGACGTTAGGTCCGTTTTAGGGGGGCTGAAGCCCCCCTAAAATAATCACAAGCCCCCCTATCATTTTGAGTTTTTTTAGGGCTGGGATTTTAACGCGTTAATTATGATTAATTAGAAAAAAACGACACGTTAAAAAAATTCCACGCATTTAATCGCAGCTTGCATTTCGAGCACGGCGGAACCTTTGTCATTGCACGACTTCCTCGTAGACAGAATATTACTGACGCACACAACAATGCACAGTGGTAATGGCTACTAACGGAATAAAAACGGAAAGAAGTTGCCTTGCTTGGACTGATGCAGGATTTAGGAAACACGTCCGCCTCTTTTCTTAACTTGAAAAAAAAAAAACTTCCAGACAACAACGGAGTCCGTGTCACGGACATTTTTCAGAGATCGTCTCTGCTGCAGCTGCCCGTCCGGTGGCACAAGAAACTTTACAAAAGTTGTGGTAAGCTATATTTTTAACATTTACGTAACATCTGTGCAGCGCTGAAAGCACCAGACAGAATAATCCTTTGCCCTAACAGTAGTTTATGAAAGTAGTCAGACACACGAGAGGCACCTGGCTGCCGCTGGGAGAACGCTCCGTGTTCTCACTACTCTGTAAACAATCACAAACAACATGTCTTAAAGTTAAAAACAGAAGTTTAAGTTAAAACAGAAACACTCTGAAACTTTTCTGATGATTTTCTAAACAATTCTGTCGGGGAGTTATACGTTTCTGAGACGAGTCTCTGTCTAAACATCATCGCATGCATTACTATCATTAAGCAGCGAGGTGTGTTGAAGCTGTCATCAGCTGAGGGGCGGATGCTTACGTGTATCAGGGGCAGCGAGGAACGAGAAAGTTATGATCAGGCTGGAGATCACACCAGATTCGCTGCTGCAGGTGAGAATCTGCGGGTCTGCAGCATCCCTGAGACAGCAGGACTTCCCATGTAAGGAAGGTCCGCTCACCTGTTCATCAGATCATTATTTCCTCGCCATGATCTTTTATCATCCCATCATCCTCCAGTCATCCAACTGGAACCAGTTAGTGTTCCTGATCATTCTCAGAATATGTCACGCCTGCTCTGGTGTTAAAAGTTAGTATATTTAAGTTCTAGATCATATCTGTGCCTGTTCTACTGTCATTTCGAAGGATTATTATTTATGTGTTTTTACTACATTATGAGTAGAAATGCTAATAAAAACTCCCAATTATACAAACAAGTGAAACTGGAAAAATTAGAATCTGGTGCAAAGTCAAATTTATTTCAGTCATTCAACTAGACAGACTATTTAAAGGCTCAGGAACCCTTTGCAGGTGTTTTCTATTTGTAATAATAAATTTTAGTTGATTTGGGTCTTGTTTCAAATCACACAGTGACATTTGATTAATTAAAATGCATTTTTTATTAAAAGCTTTAGTTTTACAGTAATAACTATGTCTTAATGTTTAATTCTCTGTCTCATAATTTTAATTAAGTTTTGCTTTGAGAGCACATTTTCCTGAACAATTACAATGCGATTAATTTAGATTAATTAATTACAAAGCCTCTAATTAATTAGATTAAAAATTTTAATCAAGTCCCAGCCCTAATTTTTATATATACTGTTATTTTGTCTTGTAATTGTTAATTACATACTCCTTTATTCCATATCATATCAGTGTTATTCATATATTAAAACTGTCAACTGCACACTCATTTGGCAGAATACAAGTTTGACAATTATTCATTTGTTCTTTGTCATATTTCAGTAACATTTATAATTAAGCAAGTTGTAATTAAACAAATGACTGCAACATTTCCCCATGTTAAGTGCAGTAGACTGAAATGAATAGCTTTATTTGGAAATATAACATATCTAATTTTTAATGGACTTATATAAAATCTTTCTTCAACATAGACCCGACCAATGAACTGATTAAGTGTTATTATTTATAAAAAGAAGAGAGAAAATGCACAAAGGTAGGAAAGGAAAAGAAAGTGATGAAATAATAGGTTTTGTTAAATGTTCTTCAGATAATGAATTAATTGACAAAGTTTTTGCAGGATGTGAAAAAAATGTTCAAGGCCAAGCTCCTGGGGCTAAGCCCCCCCTATATCTCAATCCTAGTGACGTCCGATTTAGTACACATGGCACTGTGCTGAATCATTTGGAATTGGATTACTCAAAAGAAGAAAATGCTTTTGAGTTTTAATTTTTTTTATTGTTAGAATGATTTTGAAAAAATTGAGATCAGCATTTCTGAGCTGGAGTAGAGCAGGACATTTATTCGACGTAAAGATCTATTGTGGCCCACTAAAAAGTAAATCTTCAAATCCTAAGTCAAAGAAAGACACGTGTCTTTGAACTAAGGTGGAAAGAAACCAAACTTTTGTTTACTCGTTCATTCTGCGAGCTTTTTCTGTAAAATATGAAACTCTGGATATCTGGTCATTGCATCTGTTTGTTATTTGATTGAAGAAGATGGTGTGTGATTTTCTACAATTGCTTTCTCCCTGATAAACTCCCAGATCAAGATAAATGTCAAACACAGTTTTATTTAATATTTTAGTCCCATCAGACACAAAGTATTTTGTTTAATTTCCTTTGATGATCAGGGGCGGATTTAGGACTGAAGAAGATCCGTGGCTTAACACACACACACACACACACACACACACACACACACACACACGTGCGCGCACGCACACACACGTGACACACACTAGTCAACATCATATATATTTGTCTTGTACCACATAATTTTTAATCTGAAGCTACATATTAAGCATATTCAGGGCAGAGTATTGTTCCTGTTAATGTTTAGTGTGAGATGATAGTAAATATTCCCTTTCTTTCTCCAACAACTTTACCTGATAGTAAGCTAACTTTAGGCAAACCAGCAGCACAACAAATATTTTCAAATAAGACTTACAAACCTGAGTCAACACCAGTCTCATCAAAGCTGGGGTTCTGTCGTTGTACTTTTTGTCTAAAAAACGTCCTTATGTCCATCTTCACTCATGCGTTTCAGGCAGAGAGTGTAGAAGAAGCCGGCTGCTGAAGGGCTTCTTTTTCAGTGGTGGAGGCTCAGGCAGGCTGTATACAAACTACTGCCAGCTGCTCCCTCTCTGTTGGACTTTGGTACTGCATGTTACTTCCACGTTTTAGATCTGGGGCTTTTCATAAAACATTCGGGGCTTGAGCCCAAGTAGCCGGGCCTAACCCCGCCCCTGGTGATGATCATTTCCTTGTTGTCTATTGTCTTGACTAATATACGATTACATGTGGCAGCGCTCATAAGTGTTACTCTCTCAACTCTCATACCAATTAAAAAACCCTTATTACAGTGATCCCTCGTTTATCGCGGTAGATGCGTTCCAGACCTGGCCGCGATAGGTGAAAATCCGCAAAGTAGGGACACCATATTTACAGTACAGTACTATATTGAATTATCGTATGATCACATTCTCTTTTTGTGGGTAAAAGTCAAGAAAAAATTTTTTACTTGATTTTTTTATAGTTTTATTACAAAAAGTGCATTTTATGATGAAATTGATGAAAAAAACCCCAGGAATTTCTTGATATTTCGCATAGAAAAATACCGCAAATCGGTGAAAAATAACGCCAATCGGCGAATTTCCCTTGAATAAGGCTCCAAAGAAAAAATCCGCGAAGTCATGAATCCGTGATAAACGAACCGCGAAGTAGCGAGGGATCACTGTACTTACTGAATTTCACTACACTAACAGGTAATCAGTCCATGTAGTGAGCAGGGACCCTGAGTGGTAAGAGGAGAGAGGAAGTGGTTACATAAGGTCATTCTAAAACAGATTATATAGACAAAGATGGTTTCAATTAGCAATTTTTTGAAAACAGCTAAGAAAAACATTTTTATGACAGTGTAAAAAATTGTTACAGCAAACTGTACACAGCTGTAGGTGTTATTTATCCTTTGGTGGTCAGGGATGATCTCATTTATATTCTAATTACCTTCAGCTACATGTAAACACACTGAAATAATGGATTTCTAAGAAAGTAAAAAATTCTTTCTTTTAGACACACACACACACACACACACACACACACACACACACACACACACACACACACACACACACACACACACACACACACACACACACACACACACTAAATGAGAGTCATCTGACAAGTGTATACCTGCACAGGTGATGAAAAGGAGAAAACTGGAATGTGATCTTTTGACGCCAACTGTGGTGCCAGTTCAATCTGATGGATCGTACCTTAAGTGTGCACAGTCAGTCATTTTTCAAAGATCCCCCTCCATGCACGCACGCACGCACGCACACACACACACACACACACACATTCTTTTCTGTATTCAAAGCACCAAGGAAAAGTAAAAAAGTGGCAGTCCAACACCAAATCAAACATTCTCTCTCTGAAGTGTTATTCATCTAAACTGTCATGGTTTGAGTTTCTGATTTAAAAAAATGTCGTCTGCTCTTCACGTTTTCATAAAGATAATAAATGAAACAGGACTTAGTTAATTAGCAGTTAAGGAAAAAATACTTTCAACAAAGTCTTTTACCAGATATCACGACTCGGATCATCAAAAACACCAAACTTTGCACCCTACAAATGAAGTACGGTCTGCGTAATTAATTTAAAATGAACAGGATGTTAATGATGACCTTCTTGGTTGAAATGTGGCTTCATTAGACAAGTGTCAAACATCTTTTTTGCTTCATTGAGATGGAATAAAATTTGTTTTAGTTACTTAAATTAAGAAGCACATTATAAATCTAGTTAAACACACGTGATGTAACATATATTTATACAAAATATCAGCTTTGTTGTTTGCAAATCAGAGAACAGCAACATGTACCATGTGTGACCTACAGAGAAAAATGGCCTTCATTCATTTGCGATGCACTCTGTCAAACTGAACTAATGTTGCCTCACTTTATTATAAGTAGAGTGAACTTCAGGATAATAAAGCTGCACCCTCATTTATCAGTGTGTGAATGTAAATAGCCTGTAGCTGCATAGGTCAACTTATGCATGCTGTCTATTTAACACAGGAGCCAATAACTATTATGCCTTTTGATGTACCTACTGAGTGTTTTTTTTTTCTAACTTGCATTTTAAGATTTGTGTCATAGAATGTGCCATTTGTGGGGGAAATTTGTAGTTGCAACACATTTATCTCACATTCCATTGTGATGGAGGAAACTGATGCATAGGATACACTTAATTGATCACTTTCTTCAAGCTCGTCAATAATATCCCTAAAGGTGACTATTTGTTCTTGGAAAAAGTCAATCAAGCTAGGACTCCCTGTTAGGGCCACAGAATCTGATGGTTGCAGAAAATGGTGCAACACTGGCTTGCTACACAGACACAGCTCTGCTGATCTAGCATTTTACATTCAGTAAGCTAGCATATATAGCATGTGGTGTATTTATGTTGAAAAACTGGTCCGTTTTTAGCTTTCTTTGTTTATTCCTAAAGGTGTGGTTCATCAATACGTTTGCAGTAGTCTCTAGTAGGAATGAATGCCTTGTAAGTTTTTCTCCGGGTACATAAAGCCCTGGTGTGCCTGTATCAGGATCTAAAATATTGCCAAATTAGAGGAGAGCTTCACACAGCAGGATTTGGAGTCTTACTTCCTGATATTTGTATATCTCACCTTTGATTGGCTAATAGAAATGCAACTTTATCACTGACGCTGGTTATCACTGATGCCATTTACTTTGCAATGTTGATGTTTCATTTCCACAAATAACACAAGCCTGAAGGAGTTCTGCCATATTGTGGAGTTGCTAATGCTAACGGTTAGCTTCTCCTAACTAATACGTTCTCTGCTGTTTCCTGGATGCTAAACTCTAAACCTAACCCTTTCCATCACGAGTCAAGATGGGTGAGTCCATGTCACGCTGTCAGGTTTTTGAAATCCTAGAGTTTCACCATCTATATGCAAAGAAGATAATTTTCATGTTCATCCTACATGAAAAACACTGACTGATCATAATCACAAATAACCATTGAAAATGGTTTTATAGTGAACCACAGCTTTAACTTCAGAATCACAAGAGCTCAGCACCCTACCACCCACTGTCTGGGGAAACCTCACCACCAATAAAACACACACACACACACACACACACGCACGCACGCACGCACGCACGCACACACACACACACACACACACAGAGCCTCATTCAGCCTTTGGCAAGTGGAGTTTGCCCCTTAGTTATGAACCAATAATTTAGAAGGGAGAGATGCACTGGACTGGATGAGGTTTATACATATTTAAATTTGAATTTATTTATTTCAATGGGACAACATATATTAATGAACGTACAAGATGTAAATATACCAGAATTAGCAAAACTAGTTTCCATTCGTAGTCCCATGTACATAAAGCACAGACATTACAATTTAAAACAAGGTAAAAAAACATACAAAATACCATGAGAATAAAAAAAAACAAGGATAGCTAAAATATGTGAATAACATAACTCATTATATTCCCCTTACGTGCAAGGATAAAACGACAAGAACAAGTATCGATAAAACCAGATGATTAATGTTTGCATTGCCGATTTCGAAGTAGCATGTTTTTTACTGACTTTTGAAAGTATGGAAGAAAGGGCTGTCTCATATTAACCGGCAACTTATTCCACTCACTGCATCCCGTAAATGATAAAGTATTCTGTGCAAATGTACTAAATTTAACCTGGCAGTCCCCCCGAGAGGTCGATCAGGTATCTCTGGTACTTTTTTGCCTTTTAAAGTATTCCAGTATTTGTGCCGGTGCGTTCCTGTCAGCGATTTGTAAATGGGACAGTAGTTTTTAAAAGTCATAAAATCATTAAAGGTTAAGACGTTATGGTTTACTAAAATCTTGCAAATGTGATAGGATGGTGGTTTTTGGTCTAACGTCTTTATTGCTTTTTAAAAGATTTGTTTAGTTGGTTTTAATGCAGAGTCACTGGTAAATGGCCATGTTGTGGAACAATATTCAATGTGGGATAAAATCATACTGTTAAGATACAGTTTAGCTGCTTCATTTGACATCAAAGGTCTTATTTCTTTAAAATTACACAGATTACAATTTAGAGGTTTAATTACTTGTTCGATTTGTTTTTTCAATGTAAGGTTGCAGTCCAAGGTGACACAAAGATATTTATAATTTGTGACCAACTCCAATTCCTCAGCTTCCAGGAACACTGAAGACCCAGACCATGCTTTTCTTTTCTTAACCAGAGCAGATTTTAGTTTTTTTGTAAACATCATGCACACAGTTTTTTTTGTGTGATTTCAGTGACAGACAGTGTTCCCTTAGCCAGGTTTGGATTTTGGACATGGCATTTGTAAGCATTTCTGCAACAATTTTCTTGTTCTTACCCTGAACAAAAATCACAGCATCATCAGCGTACATAACCGCGTTAAGTCCAGGGCATACAGTTGGTAAGTTATTTATGTAAATAGAAAATAGTATTGGTCCCAAAATCGATCCTTGTGGAACTCCAACCTTACAAGTAACAGAGACAGATCTGACACCGTTCACAGTTACACATTGTGTTCTGTTGTTGAGATATGATCTAAACCACTGAATGCATTCACTTGAGTTTGTTCAATAAAATTTCATGGTTTACAGTATCAAAGGCCTTCTTTAAATCCAATAATACTGCTCTCACACATGGATTTGTATCTAATAGACCCTTGACCTGCTCTATGAAGAAACAAAGAGCTGTTTCAGTGGAGTGTCTAACCCTAAATATAGCCCCAATATAGCCGCTAGCGCAGTGGCTAGTGCTGATGAAGACTGCAGGAGTGGTCGAAACATTCAGCAAGGTAAAAAAAACAAACTTTCCTGTGTTAGAAAAAGAACCTAAGAATACAATCAGAAGAAACACAGAATGAATATACAAAATAGGTTTTTACCTAATTGTATGTTTCAGACGAGATTAAAAATAGTAATGTAATTTGACAAAACAATAAATTTATTGGTTGCCACCAGTATGTTGAGGGCATTTCAAGCAGTATGGAAAATAAATGTCCCAGAAAAAAAATTCAGACAGTACCTTTAATGTCTTTTATTTGGCCCATAGTGTGGTTTTACTATTCAAATATTTAACAGGTAAGAAGCTCTAACAGATTTCTGTTTCTTACTGATCCAAGTTCTCAAATGCAAGCGAGCATTTTGGCATTGAAACCAAATATCTGTTACTTGTACTGTGGAAGGGTTTGTTTTGATTGGTGCTCATGAATGACTGTGGTGAAGTGATGCAGTGCAGGGGCTTCCAGAAACCACCATTTCACAATCGCCTCTGTTTAATGTGAGAAGGGTTGCATGAGAGTGTCTTGCTTGGTTTAAGTATGCAGAGATACTGAAATAAGGGTATGTTAAAAGTTTTTTGACATTAAAATAAATATTTCACTAGAACACCATGCAGAGTACTTACTACAGAAATGACAAATGAAAGCCAGATGTTATTAACCATAAACAATCATTCAACTATAATTTCAAAGGCCTGCTATGAAACTTATTCATATATTTAAATCATTTTCGTGAGCTAGTATGTGCTAAAATGACCCTTTACAGGGTTAACGAAATGTCACTCAGAGCCCTACCACCACCCCCTGTGGCCAGAATACTGGACTTGCAAATAAAGAGTTGGCAGGCTGCTACATGTTAGGTTCCACTTTAGTCTTAGTAATGTGGAGCTAACATTCCTGGTGCTGCAGTCTGCCCAGCACGTTTCCTGCATGTTTTAGATCATATACACATCTGATTTGTGTGATTTAGTGATGAACCGCTTCTTTAGACACTAATCAAGGCTGAGTAGACATTTCAGTAGTTAGATTAAGGTGTTTAAAAGACGAACGCACAGCGAGGAGATAGGTTTCACTCTTGGCTTTGCAATTGTGAATTAATAACAAACTCTAGGGGGTGCTAAACGCAAGCGAAAACTGCATAGTTTCCCTTTAAACCTTGATTGTTTGCTTCCACTTGATTTTGAAGTCTTGCAAAAATAAAAGAAGAAAAACTGACTTCACATGAAAACAGTAATTGGAATATCATTGAGTTGGATCCTATATAATAGTCTCACATTTCACAAACTATATTTAGTCATTTAATATAAGTATTGCTTAAAATAGGCATTTAAACGTGCAACAAGTTATTAATCATTTGAGCCCCAGCCTTACCAAAGCCCCTCCTACAACAATAAAAGAGTTCAAAGGTTTGTATTACATAAACGCTGCTTTGTTGAACAGGAAATAACAGGCAAATGCTATTTCAGTTCCCTTAAAACCAGCTCTAGCTGCTGCTAGCTGAGAAGGATTTTAAATTTGAATTGCAGATAGAAGAACTCACCACCAGTTTTTTTGCCATTTTTTGCAGGCATCCGTTGACTGAGCTGTCAGTCTGTACAGACCAACTGTTGCCACATCTGAAAACACGTGAGTGAAACAATAAAATGAAAATATTAACTAATGCATACTTGTGCAAGCTTCTCTGTATATTTTCTAAAACATAAAAAAAACCGACTGTGTTTCTGTCTGTTCTTCCAGGAGCCATGCCTTTGCACCGTGTGTCTGTGGTATTTGCATTCTTTAGCTTATGTCACATTCTCTTCTCACCACACTGTGATGGAGGAAACATTCTGGTGTATCCAGTGGATGGCAGCCATTGGATCAATATGAAAATTCTCCTAGAAGAACTTCATGCAAGAGGACACAACATCACTGTGATCAGAGTTTCCTCTAGTGTGTACATCCCAGAAAAATCACCTATTTACACGTCTATTACAGTTGAAATGAAAAAAGACGTGGAGGACTTCTTTGATGAATTCTTAGAAGAACAAATAAAGGTATGGAATTCATGATGCATGTGGCATAATATATTATCTATGTATGTAAGATGTGATTTATTATTGTTTTTATGTTTCAGGCACATAGAGAAGGGACATCACTGATTACTTTCTTCAAACTCACCAAAAGCTTACTTTCAATGATAGCTAATGGACATTCACTTTGGTGTGATGCTATGATGGAAGTCTTTGAGAACCCAAAATTGATCAAAAGCCTAAAAGAATCCCACTATGATCTTGTTCTCACTGATCCAGGGATAGCACCAGGGGTTGTGTTAGCTAAATATCTCAAGCTGCCAGTAGTCCTCAATGTCCGCTGGATCACCAGTGGGGAAGGCCACTTTGTGTTGGCTCCCTCCCCATTCTCTTACATCCCGGTACCAGGATCTGGTTTAACGGACAAAATGGATTTCATTCAGAGGGTCAAAAATCTGTTCTTTCATGGCATCATTTTTTTTCAAGAGACACTCTTGTTGCAGCCCATTTATGGTGCCATGTGTGATAAATACATTGAAGGTGGATGCAACATCGTGTCGCTGCTTCAGGAAGCCGACATCTGGCTGTTCAGGTCAGATTTTGTGTTTGACTTCCCTCGGCCAACGATGCCAAATGCTGTTTATATCGGAGGGTTCCAGTGCAAGCCTGCCCAGCCTCTTCCAGCAGACTTGGAGGACTTTGTTCAGAGTGCCGGAGAGCATGGAGTCATCATCATGAGTCTGGGGACTTGGGTTAAAAAATTGCCCAACGACATCACAGATGCCATAGCCAGTGTTTTTGCCAAGATGCCTCAAAAGGTAAAAGATTATGCATAATTCATATTTTATTTTATGTAGTTTGTTGAGACACAAACTTGTCTCGTAATACATAAAACCTTTATTAAATATGGTTTATGTCATGAGCTGAACTAGGAAGACCCATGAAGACGCCAAACACAATGAAAGTATATAAAAAACGTCTTTATTTTTGGTGGAGTTACCAGATGGGCGAGGCTGGAGACAGAGTCGGAGACAGGCAAAGGTCATAATGGCAGGCAGAGTACAAGGCAGGGGTCAGGAGAAAAAACGAGGTCCGGAGGCAGAGATCAGGCAGGGTGGATGGCTGGAGAATTTACTGGCAAATGTTTTCAATAATCTGGCAGAGACTGGATAGCAGGATGGTTCTTTTATAGCAGGGGAAGCAGGTGTGTGAGATGAGCTGAGGAGTCAGGAGCAGGTGAAGTGGATGAAGCTGATGACAGGAACAGGTGAGAGGAATGGAATTGATTGTGGTTGCCAGGGGAACAGGGCTTGTCAGGAGCTTGGTGAAGGGACCAGGTGAGCTGACTGAAGGTTGAATGAGGAGGCAGAGGGTAAAGGATGGGAGTCATGACAGAACCCCCCCCCCCCCCCCCCCCCCCCCCAAGGGCGGATTCAAGACGCCCACAGGAAACCAGAGCAGGGCGGTAGGAGGGGGACCAGGAGGGAGGGCCAGAGCAGGGCAGGAGGAGGGGGACCAGGAAGGAGGGCCAGAAGAGTCTGGGGGGCCGGCGATGGGGAACCAGGAGCCGGGACAGCGGGAGTCTGGGGGGCCGGTGACGGGGAACCAGGAGCCGGGACTGCGGGGGTCAGGGGATAGAGGACACTGGAGAATGAGGACTAAGAGGGGACTCTGGACTAAGACTAAGAGGGGACACTGGACTACGACTAAGAGGGAACTCTGGAGACTGAGGGGACAGAGGGGGCACTGGACTTAGAGGGAACTCTGGAGACTGAGGGGACAGAGGGGACACTGGACTAGGACTAAGAGGGGACACTGGACTACGAGGGGACTCTGGAGACTGAGGGGACAGAGGGAACTCTGGACTATGACTACGAGGGGACTAAGGCACTGAGGGGACACTAGAGGAGGACGACTAAGGGGGAACACCAGAGGAGGACGAGGACTAAGAGGGGACTCTGGGCTAAGGCACTGAGGGGACACTAGAGGAGGACGACTAAGGGGGAACACCAGAGGAGGACGAGGACTAAGAGGGGACACTGGGCTCAGACTAAGAGGGGACACTGGGCTTAGACTAAGAGGGGACACTAGAGGATGACGACTAAGAGGGGACACTGGGCTTAGATTAAGAGGGGACACTAGAGACTGAGGGGACGTAGACTCTGTGACTGGTGGGGACGTAGACTCTGTGACTGGTGGGGCTCTTGAGACTGGAACGCTGGGGACGTAGACACTTGAGGCCGGAACACTTGAGACTGGAACACTTGAGACTTGAGACTCTGGAGACTGGAGCACTTGAGGGGACTCTGGAGACAGGAACACTGGGGACGTCGAGACTTGAGACGTGGACGTCAACTCGAACAGGAACCTCCGACTCGGGAACAGGAAGGATCGGAGCCTCTTGGAGGGCTGGACCGGAGCCTGTGCGTCCTCCCGGACCGCCGCCGAAGCAGGATGCGATGCGTCCTCCCGGACCGCCGCCGAAGCAGGATGCGATGCGTCCTCCCGGACCGCCGCCGAAGCAGGATGCGATGCGTCCTCTTGGACCGCCGCCGAAGCAGGATGCGATGCGTCCTCTTGGACCGCCGCCGAAGCAGGATGCGATGCGTCCTCTTGGACCGCCGCCGAAGCAGGATGCGGTGCGTCCTCCAGGACCACCGCCAAAGCAGGATGCGACTCATCCTTTTGGACCACTGCCAAAGCAGGATGCGATGCATCCTTTTGGACCACCACCAAAGCAGGATGCGGTGCGACCTCCGGGACCACCGCCGGGACAGGATGCGGTGCGACCTCCGGGACCACCGCCGGGACATGATGCGGTGCGACCTCCAGGACAGGATGTGGTGCGACCTCCGGGACCACCGCCGGGACAGGATGCGAAGCGACCCTCGAGACCACCGCCGGGACAGGATGCGAAGCGACCCTCGGTACCACCGCTGGAGCAGGACAGACGGAGCCTCTCGGACAGACGGAGGTGGGACCCCTGCTGGACATGGATGTGGTGAGGATCCTGGGACCACCGCTGGAAGTGGATGCGATGCGCCCCCTGGGACCACCGTTGGATGTGGTTGCGATGCAACCCCTGGAACCACCACTGGACTGGCGCAGGCGGAGCCTCTTCAAAAGGCGGAAGTAGGAACCCCACTGAGCGTGGATGCGGTGAGACTCCTGGGACCACCGTTGGACGTGGACGCGGTGCGTCTCCTGGGACCACCGCGGGACGTGGACACGGTGCACCCCCTGGGACCACCGCTGGACGTGGACGCGGTGCGCCTCCTGGGACCACCACTGGACGTGGACGGGACGGAGGGACTTGAGGCTTGAGCGGCGTAGCTGCAAAACCTTGCGTCTGTGAAGGCCATGAACTAGTAGAAGGTCTCCGGGACTGCCACTGTTGCGTTGTCAGAAACCCGCTGTGCACGACGGCCGCAGCAGGCCTGGACGAAGGAGTGGAACCTCTGTGTGGCAGTGGCCAGATGGCCAGCCGCGATCCCCAGAACGGTGACTCCTGCTCCTTCTCTAGTTCCATGAATTCCAGGAGCGTGAGATATTCCTTGACAGGTATGAAGAAAAATAAATAAATACTCCCAAGTGCTGTGTCGGTGTCGGGTCAGACTTTTGGCCAGATTATTCTGTCATGAGCTGAACTAGGAAGACCCGTGAAGACGCCAAACACAATGAAAGTATACAAAAAACGTCTATTTTTGGTGGAGTTACCAGATGGGCGAGGCTGGAGACAGAGTCGGAGACAGGCGAAGGCCAAAATGGCAGGCAGAGTACAAGGCAGGGGTCAAGAGAAAAACGAGGTCTGGAGGCAGAGGTCAGGCAGGGTGGGTAGCTGGAGAATTTCCTGGCAAATGTTTTCAATAATCTGGCAGAGACTGGATAGCAGGATGGTTCTTTTATAGCAGGGGAAGCAGGTGTGTGAGATGAGCTGAGGAGTCAGGAGCAGGTGAAGTGGATGAAGCTGATGACAGGAACAGGTGAGAAGAATGGAGTTGATCCTGGTTGCCAGGGAAACAGGGCTTGTCAGGAGCTTGGTGAAGGGACCAGGTGAGCTGAATGAAGGTTGAATGAGGAGGCAGAGGAGGGTGAAGGATGGGAGTCATGACAGTTCAGGAGTTCCACTGATGTCCACTGTTAACTTTTTCTATTCAGGTTATATGGAGGCACCAAGGGGAGCGACCCTCTACCCTGGGCAACAATACCCTGATTGTGAACTGGGTGCCACAGAAAGACCTTCTGGGTCACCCTCAGATCAAAGCCTTTGTAGCTCATGGAGGAACAAATGGGGTCCAGGAGGCCATTTACCACGGAGTCCCTGTTCTTGGTATCCCCCTGTTCTTTGACCAGTTTGACAACCTTCTGCGTCTGCAGGAAAGAGGAGGTGGAAAGATCATCCTGCTAGGTGATATTAATAGAGATACATTTGAAGAAAGTATTAAGGACATTCTCAACAACAGTAGTTATAAGCAGAACATGCAACGACTGTCACGTCTACACAAAGATCAGCCAGTGACTCCCATGGACAAGGCCATCTTCTGGGTAGAGTATGTGATGCGCAACAAAGGGGCTGCACACCTGCGTACTGATGCCTATAAGATGCCCTGGTTCTCATATTTATGTTTAGATGTGTTATTGTTGTTGATTACCACAGTATCTGTAGCCTTTCTGTCTGTCTTTGCTGTCCTTCGATTTTTTTGTTGCAGAGGAAAAAGGAACACAAAATGTAAACAAAACTGACCTAATTTTAAATTTGGCCACACAAGGTTTAGACCAAATTTTAAAAGTATGCGTATGTGTATAGTGTTGGTCAAGAAGTAGGTCAGTTTTATAAATACACTCCTCACAAAAACTTAAAAAATTGGAACAAGGAATTTTCAGATTTGAATGTAATTTGCAGTCTAGCAATTGATGTAAACATGATTTGGTTTCTAAAGAGAATGCACATCAAGAATGATTAAAAGATTGCATCAAGTGCGGCAGGAATGGAGCAATAATGTTAACTGATATTCTATCACAATAATGAGTAGATGTGACCAGACACAATCGATGCTTTGTTAACACATTTGACGACCTTATCAACAATGTGACAGGGTCCTACTGTGAGTGAGGTGGTCACATTGTGCAACTGCCCTGCATGTTGGGGATACAAGTGTCACACGAGCCTAACGTTTGGCCCTATGAACTGTAGGAACGGAGAATTACATGCATGTTGTGCTTTTCAGTATTGTGAGTTGTTGATGTCACGGTCACAGAGAAACTCTGCTGGAGTCAGAATGTATTTCAAATCTTTAAAAACATGCATTTTGGACAACTTTTTGTGTTATCTGTTTCAGATTACTGCCATGACAATAACTAAAAACATAAATTGCAATGGTCTTTTGTCTGGTCTTCCCAGAAATGCTGTGAAGCAACTGCAGCTTATTAAGAATACAGCTGCTAGAGTCTTTAAAACATAGAGACTCAAGCACATATCTCCTGTTCTTAAATCTCTGCACTGGTTACCAGAAAACCAGAGAATCAATTTTAAAGTGTTTCTACTAGTTTATAAGTCACTCAGTGGCATGGGGTCCAGAATACATGTTGTATCTCCTTGCAAACACCCAGCAGGGCTCTCAGATTCTTAGGAAGCCTTGAATCAGAACCAAACAGAGTGAAGCTACATTTAGCTTCTATGCTGCACACAGATGGACTCAGCATCCTTGCATTGTAACTGCTCACTCTTTAACTTAGCCTTTTTATTGCTACATCTAATTGTTTTTGTGTATTTTAAAATTTATTTCAAAATCTGTTGTTTCATGTTGTCACGTCAATTTTAATGTATTACTTTCTTGCTGTTCTTGTTCCTGGAAAGTCCACTGAATTTCTTCTGTATATGAAATGTGCTGTATAAATAATGTTGCCTTGCCTAAAGAGAGATCCTGATTGCATACTGTTTCAGTCATGCAAGACTCAAATTATGATAATTCAATAAATCTCCCAGCTGTCAGTCTTTTATATATTTATTCATTAAATGTGTGATCAGAATGGACATCAACCTCTGTTTATGTGGTAGTATTGATTTTCTCAATAACACATTCATGAGTCTATTAGCTCAGAAGAACTATTGAATGAAATAAGTTACCAGTGATCTTTTTTACTGAGCCCCTTGATGGTTTTAATGAAGTTAAGTAAAAAAAACAACAACAAAAAACACAAAACACCATAAGCATAAGAGATCCTTTACCTCAGCCTAAAGAGCACTGAGATAACCCAGATTGAAACATGATCCTGCTGCAAGTTAACTGAGCAAGCTGCAGCACCTTTGTACTATAGTTCATGACGTTCTTAGAAACAGTTTTAGTAGAAAGCCTGGCAGTGAAGCAGCAGCAAATAGAACAAACATGTTTGACAATAAAACGATGTGAATTAGCGCAGGTTTTTCACAAAAATAATAGATTACATAGTAGCTGCATTTATTGCACTAATTAAAATATCCCTTGCACAAATAACAAAAAGAAACTCATTATTTTTTCAGATATGCATTAGCCTTTCTAAAATTTAATAAAACTTGTGAGGTTTTGTTTTACATAAGATTTTGATACAATTATGAAAGAGGTCATGGAGAAATTTTGCCACTCATTTATTGCTCAACACCAAAAATCAAGTGTACAAAACGACAGTATCTGTTTTGGTGACTATCAGCTGTTAAACATTTTCATTATAATTATACAGCGATATTGCCATAGCAGAGAGAACATTTGAATATAGTTTCTGGTAGAGTGAGCTTTATGCATGGGAAAGGTCGTGGTATCTCTTGAGGCTGGAGTTTGAACTCAAACATGTAGTAAATGTCCTGAATGTACTGTCAGTCTGCCGTAAGGAAGGACAACTGTTGCCTCTGTCGACAACAGGTACCATAATGTGTTAATGTTGTAACTTTTTGTTGTAATTCTGTATAAAATGAGTTGATGTAGCTGTCATTTTTGTTTATGTGCTATTTTTTAGGAGCCATGCCTTTGCAGTGTGTGTCTGGGATATTTGTACTCTACAGCTTGTGTCTGCTCTCTTTCTCACCCCACTGTGATGGAGGAAACATTCTGGTGTATCCGGTGGATGGCAGCCATTGGATTAACATGAAGATTCTGCTACAAGAACTTCACACAAGAGGACACAACATCTCTGTGATCAGGTCTTCTACCAGTTGGTACATCCCAGAAGAGTCTCCCCTGTACACATCCATCACAATTGAAATGGACGAAGATGTGGAGGATTTCTTTGATGTGTTCCTACAAGAACATTTGAGGGTATGAGCTTTTCCTGCCTGACATGGTTCATGAGTGCAAAGAGTAAATATTCTTGTACTTCTACATTTTAGGCACAGCGAGATGGAACTTCCCTGCTGACTTTCTTCAAGCTCACCAAAGGATTTCTTTCTATGATTGCTCGAGCACATCTTTTATGGTCGGATGCTACAAATCAAATCTTAAACAACAAAACTTTGGTCAAAAGCTTGAAAGATTCCCAATATGATCTGGTTCTTGTTGATCCAGCAATAGCACCAGGGGTTGTGTTAGCTAAACACCTCAAGCTTCCGTTAGTCCTCAATGTTCGCTGGATCACCAGTGGAGAAGGCCACTTTGTGCTGGCCCCCTCACCGCTTTCTTACATCCCAGTTCCTGGATCTGGTTCAACAGACAACATGAGTTTCTTCCAAAGGGTCAAAAACATGTTCTTCTATAGCCTTGTTTTGTTTCAAGAGAAATTTTTGGTGGGGCCGATTTATGATGCCATGTGCGATAAATACATTGAAGGTGGATGCAACATCGTCTCGCTGCTTCAGGAAGCCGACATCTGGCTGTTCAGGTCAGATTTTGTGTTTGACTTCCCTCGGCCAACGATGCCAAATGCTGTTTATATCGGAGGGTTCCAGTGCAAGCCTGCCCAGCCTCTTCCAGCAGACCTGGAGGATTTTGTTCAGAGTGCCGGAGAGCATGGAGTCATCATCATGAGTCTGGGGACTTTGGTAAACACACTGCCCAAGGAGGTAACAGAAGAAATAGCTAGTGTTTTTGCCAAGATGCCTCAAAAGGTAAACAATGCTTTTTGACTCTCTTTAAGTATTAATCCTTATACCCTAGCTCTGACGTTTGCGTATTTGACTGTGTTTCCATTGGATGTCATTGCAGCAATGTTTTGCTAGGGTACCAAAGATGTTTTTGTGTGAAATACCATAGCATACTGTAAAAGTACCTGGTCATAGGCTCTTACTAAACATATTATTTTGTCTCATCAGGTGATATGGAAACACAAAGGAGAGCAACCCTCTACCCTGGGCAATAATACCCTGATAGTGGACTGGATGCCACAGAAAGACCTCCTGGGTCACCCTCAGATCAAAGTCTTTGTAGCTCATGGAGGAACAAACGGAGTCCAGGAGGCCATTTACCATGGAGTCCCAGTTCTTGGTATCCCCCTGTTCTTTGACCAGTATGACAACCTTCTACGTCTGCAGGAAAGAGGAGCAGCAAAGATCATTCATCTAGCTGATGTTAACGGGGACACATTTGAAGAAGGTATTAAGGAAGTGCTTTATAAAGACAGCTACAGGCAGAACATGCACCGACTGTCACGTCTACACAAAGATCAACCTCTAGCTCCCATGGATAAGGCTGTCTTCTGGGTAGAGTATGTGATTCGCAACAAAGGGGCTGCACAACTGCGTACTGGGGCGTATAAGATGCCCTGGTACTCTTACCACTCATTGGATGTACTGCTCTTCTTGATAAGTTCAACAACTTTGATTTTCTTCTCCATCATTGTTATGGTTAGATATCTTTGCTACAGAAGAAGAAACACCAAACCTAAGCAAAGTTGATCTCTTTTAAAATTTACCAGAAGGGGTTTAAGGCAATTATTTTCCAAAGTGTTTTACAAAATTTGATAAATTGAAATATGAAACCTTTGTTTTAAATAATTTGGATTATTTTTTTCGTCTTCGTCTTCCTCCACTTATCCGGGTCCAGGTCGCGGGGGCAGCATCCCAACTAGGGAGCTCCAGACCGTCCTCTCCCAGCCACCTCCACCAGTTCCTCCGGCAGGACCCCAAGGCGTTCCCGGACCAGACTGGAGATGTAACCTCTCCAACGTGTCCTGGGTCGACCCGGAGGCCTCCTGCTGGCAGGACATGCCCGAAACACCTCCCAGGGAGGCGTCCAGGAGGCATCCTGACCAGATGCCCAAACCACCTCAACTGGCTCCTTTCGATCCGGAGGAGAAGCGGTTCTACTCCGAGTCCCTCCCAAATGTCCGAGCTCCTCACCCTATCTCTAAGGCTGAGCCTGGCCACCCTACGGAGAAAACTCATTTCGGCTGCTTGTATTCGCGATAATTTTTTTGTCTGGTCAAATAATTAATTTGTCTTTAATAATTCAAACTTGCTATTTTATATTATTGAACTTTAATTTAACAATATAAAATATCCCAGTGAGATAAAAAAAAATCATTTTCCTGGTCAGACCTGGCCTTGAAAGGAAGAAAAATAAATTGTATTTACCAAAGTGCACAATTAAAATGCTTGATAAAAATCTTCTAAAATATGTTATACTCCTATGTGTTAATCTTTAAAGGTTAAATATGTAAAAATGACATTCTGTGGTCAAATTTGGGTATTGCAGAATGTCATTTTTCCAAACAAGTTACCATATGGATGGATCAGCACTAGAAGATTCTAGGTGACCACCAAAGTGTACACAGTAAGTTGATAAAAAGATAAATACATTGTCCTATCTGGTGTTAGCGCTTCTGGATATTTTATGGTAGGGAGAACTTACTACAGTTATTATGGCAGTGTGTCTCTGGCATTAATGGAAGTGTGGTTATTTGCTGTTTTACCGGTAGCTTGCTGCTGTTATTCTGAGCGACTCATTAAAGGAAGTAAGACGCCACCATTGATTCATTATTCACATCACACACACATTTCACTGTACTATCAAATTGTTGGTAATTGAAAAAAGTTTGTGACATTTTTACCGTTCTCCTTTGTTTTTGTTGTTTTTTAAAGGAGAAAAACTAACAACCCCCCAGCCGACTGAGAATGAAATCTGCTTTAGTATGACCTTCCTTTCCATCGGGATTGAGACATTTGGCTGTTTTGTGATCGTTTCACTTTAGAATTCTTAAATATTGCTCCTTTAAGTTGATGGTGTGTAGACAAACTTGTGAAAATGTCCACTCTGGATAATTCTACAGGTACTTGTCTATGCAGGTTTAAAAGTCCCTTTCATGATTTTTAATTTTCAGAAAGTCGGTTTGTGTTTGATTATGCTTAAATGCAAGTTACAACACTGACTTTCAACACATTTAACTCATTTACTTGTCAGTAAATCTGACCACTAAACATTTGCCTTAATAGAATAAATGGACTACAATTATGAGTAGATTTAATTTTATTTTGATTTCATACAAAAGCCAGTGCTTGTCTTATACGTTTCCAATGCATGAACACAGTGCTGTTTTTCACTGTGTAAGCCACCAAAGGAAGTTCATAGTTTTATCCGAGAACACTTTTCACTTTTGACCGACTGATGACATGATATTCTTAAAAACTGAGTTCAAGCAAACAGATTATTACTGAAACTACTAAATAAATCACTTTTTCTACTGTCTGAGCATCTTTGAGTTCTACATCAGTCTCTGTATCTATATCTGTACAATGTTTTCTCTTTGCTCTCTATATTATGCTGCTCTACTTGCACCTATCTTTCAATTTTCAATCAACACAGCTGCACTTATTCAGCAATCTCCCTTCCAACAGGTAATTAGTACTCACGTTTCAGCAAAGTATTGTCAGATCTTCCTGTTAGCACTGTTTGGGTGTTCCCCTTGACTTAAAAAATGGTTTATTTGCTTATTCTGTCATGTTAATGCTCTGTTTGTAAGTGACGCAAATTACTGACAAATGACATCTTTTGGCCCACCAAAACAGTCAGAAGTTTTAGCTTCTAAACTGTCACTGACTGTACTACTGCATGTCATTTTATTAATAGATAAACTTTGTATTATATTGCACCTTAATGTTGGCATAAGAAATATGGCTTTCAATAGAGCTGGTGCACACACACACACACACACACACACACACACACACACACACACACACACACACACACACACACACACACACACACACACACACACACACACACACACACACACACACACACATTAAATGTAAATTCAGATGTACATTTGGATTTGATATAATTTAAATTCAAGAAGCTGAATCTGAATTAACCCTTTCTAATACAGCTTCGAAATGTAAAAAAAAAGATGTTTTGCACAAGCTCTGTACCCTTTTAACAGGCAACACATTCAATAAGGTGTACATAAGATTAAACAAACATTGAAGATGAAAATTCCAAAGATGGATGAAACAATCACTTTTATTTGCAGATTTATAGCAGCCTAATGTGAGTGTTCCATGAACCCTTGTGAAAGAACGAAACCTTTGAGGTTGGAGTTTGAACTCAAATATTGAAGGACTCCCTTCAGCAGACTGTCAGTCTGTGGTAAAGAATGAAAACTACTGCTCTCAATACAAGGTAAGTGAATCTGGGAAACATCAAGTTTTAATTGATTTAACGTCCAGCAATGGTCAGTTTTTAGGTACTGTTTGACCATTCAACATCTGGTATACAGAGCTGGTCCAGTGTTCCACAGCCAGGACGAAAACCACATTGCTCCTCCTGAATCTGAGGTTCAACAATCCGACGGACCCTCCTCTCCAGAACCCCTGAATAGACCTTACCAGGCAGGCTCAGGAGTGTGATCCCCCTGTAGTTGGAACACACCCTGCGGTCCCCCTTTTTAAATGAGGGGACCACCACCCCGGTCTGCCAGTCCAGTGGGACTGCCCCCAATGTCCACGCGATATTGCAGAGCCGTGTCAGCAAACACAGCTCCACAACATCCAGAGCCTTAAGGAACTCTGGGCGGATCTCATCCCCCCCCCCCCCCCCCCCCAATGCGGCTCAAAAATTGAGTCAAACCCGGAAGTACCAAAAATTGCGGTTCCACCCTCATCCGCTGGGGGCTGGTGTCAGAAGCGAGCAAATCCTCATTGACTCCCATGTTAAAAATACCAATTTCACAGCAGAAATAAACATGTTTACAGCCTGGTACCAAAACATGTTTTTTGTTTAAATTATCTAGTTTACACTCATGACAACTCTGAGGGGGGTGAATTTTTTCTCACTTCTGTTTAAGTGTATTAAAAGCCTAAAATTCTGTATAATTAATGAGCATCAGACCCACGTGACCACAGAGCTAGCTCCGTGGAAAGGCCTCAGTAGAGCCTCGGTCTGGCTTGGAAACTGCTCTGGCATTTTGAGTCTCTGTGTTTGTGTATTCTTTTTTGGATGTTTTTTGTGCAATTGTTGGACAAAATGACTTGCTGTGGCATTAATTGCACTAATAGAGCGTCCAAGGAGTCTCCACTTCATTTTTTTCGGTAAGTAAAATTATATTTATGTATTTTAGGTCACTGCCGAGCTGAGCTTAGATTTTAACATGTACTATTTAGCCATGAAATTTAAATGTAATAGGGTAAAACCCAGTGCATTTAACATAATGCTGCACTTTAGAAAATGGGTTGAAATATAACATGTTGGTGGAGCTGGGTTCCGACTATCGGCTTGTGGAACTCTCGGGAAACCGATGTTTGATGCGCGGGCTGCCGGCTTGTGGAGCTCTGGGATGGAAACCTTTCCACCCGGTTCCCCCCAGCGGCAGCTCTGTATGAGGTTCCGAATGTGCCAAAAATGTGTCTATGTATTGTCTCAGTTTGTCGTTACTCTCTGTTGTCTCGTGCTGTTGTCTGGTGCTGTTGTCACGTGCTGTTGTCTGGTGCTGTTGTCTGGTGCTGTTGTCACGTGCTGTTGTCTGGTGCTGTTGTCACGTGCTGTTGTCTGGTGCTGTTGTCACGTGCTGTTGTCTGGTGCTGTTGTCTGGTGCTGTTGTCACGTGCTGTTGTCTGGTGCTGTTGTCACATGCTGTTGTCTGGTGCTGTTGTCTGGTGCTGTTGTCACGTGCTGTTGTCTGGTGCTGTTGTCTGGTGCTGTTGTCTGGTGCAGTTGTCACGTGCTGTTGTCATGTGCTGTTGTCATGTGCTGTTGTCACATGCTGTTGTCTCAGTCTGTCGTTACTCTCTGTCGACACGCGCTGTTGTTTGTCGTTACCCTGTGACACGTGATCCCGTCTTTTAATGTTCGGGCGTTTGTCACGTGATGTTGTCTGGTCTGTTGTTATAACTTGTCAGGAGTTGCTTTTATCTGATAAGTCTTATTTTGTTCTCCAGCCTTGTTGTCACATGTTGTCGTCTTAGTCTGTCGTTACCCTCTGTCAGAGACAACAGCAGGTGTCGACAGAGAGTAACGACAGACTGAGAAAGAGCATAACATTACAGCAATGCAGTGCAGTGTGCGTACAAATACATAGACACGCACATAAATACATAGACACATTTTTGGCACATTCGGAACCTCATAGCTCTGCGCATCTCAGATCGCAGCGGCGTTTGTCTGCTGTGCGGCTGCCAGCTTAGGTCTCGGAGACCTCTGTGTTCCACCCGGTTTTACCCAGCGGTCAGCCCGGCATATCTCTGACTCAGAAGCTCTGGTGTTGTGCACAGTTAACTCCGGTTGTAGCTAGGTTGCTACCTCTGTTAGCTTAGCTCCCACCTCAGGGTTAGCTTCAGGTTAGCTTGTAGCTAGTTCGACCGGGTGTTGTCAGTTGATCCCAGCCTTACAGCCCCACCCTCAGCTCCTCTTCTCTTCCCTTTTGTGGAATTGTCTGGGCTTGACGGAACCTGTGACACGGTCAAAATGGCGGTGGTGGCCACCTCCCATTTGGCCTCAAAAACGTGATATTGGAGTCTGTGGAAAGGAGATGTCCAGTATATTTATGTCGATGGTTTTAACAGACAAAAGTTATGCTTGATGTAGTTCTCTGTTGATCTTGAAGGCTGGTATGTTGTGGTCACAACTTCGAGCGTCCTCATTACAAAACATTTAAAGGTGCAGTATGTAAGAATATAGCGAGAATTTCACAGTGAGAAAATCACAAAAAGTCTAACGTCAGTTATTTTGGAAGGAAGGTTATTTCGTATCCAGCTGGCTGTGGGGATTGTCAGTTTTTCTTCTTTCAAAACAAAGGAAGGAAGGACGCAACTACTGTTAACATCAGTGAGTGTGGAGTGATCATGTCTCCTGAGAGCTGAAACTGCAGCGCAGACAATTGTAATTTGACGACGGACGTCAAAAAGCTCCAGATTTGTTTTAAATGGTTGCAACAACCAGATTTTTACCAAATGATGTCCTTTTTAGTTAATTTCTACATAACGACCTTTAATTAACAAGTTAACTAAAACTGACCATTCTTAATGAGGCTGCAGGCTTTCAAGAATAAAAGGAAGTTCATTGCCTTGCCCATGGACACTTTGACATGTTCTTGGCTGAGGTAAAAGCAAACAGTTTTGGAGGAAAAGTACAAGCAAATAGAATTTGGACACTGAGACTACAAGTTAACTTACGTTCACTTTGAACTTTCTGAATGATAATGATGAAAGGGAACACCACTTAACTTACAAAAAACACAGTTTTACAGTTGAGTCAGTCTTAAAATTTGAGTTTTGTGGAGTTTTTGCTCATGGTTTACATAGAAGAATGCATTGTATACAGTGTGTGTGGAAACATTAAAAAATGTGAAAAAGATTTTTGATTTTTGGACGATCCTGTTTAGCTGTGAATTGTTTGAGGGAATCATTCTCATTTTTATCACATTCTATTTCCATTTGAACCCAAATAAACCACTAAAGCAAACGTTGCATTGGTCAGCTGCCTCCGATTGACGTAACATTTAAATAAAGATGATGGAATATAAAAGTCTCAGGGTCTTTGTGGTGCAGGTTCAATGAGTTCAAACCAAGTAAGAAATAAGATATAAACTGACCTTTAAACATATTAAACCATTTATTTATCAGTCTTTTGATAAAATATATGAAATATTATTTTTGTCCAGTGCACTAAAATTTGTTTTAAGTAAAGAACATTTTGAGTGTAACATTTTTGCAATGTGTGAAAATCTAAAACTACTATCAACTAAGAAAACATATTTAGCAACTCTTAATTGACATTCTGGCTAATAAAGTCATTAAGCAGGATTTGTTTTTTACTTTTTCGAGTTCACAGTGAAGACAATTAATCAGAATTTTTTTGAGTGATAAATTTAATCTTAAAAAATATTTCAACAGACATTTGCTGAAGAAATTAATTGGTCAGATTAAAAAAATAAAATGTAACTGCAATATAGAGATAAACCAAAATCTGCAGTCTACTACAATAAAATAACATTTCTTTTATTTCATTGTCTGAGTATAAAATATGTGAGGTTTAATCTAAAATAATCCACTCGAGTGTGACTAAAAAGAGTTCAAAGGTTTGGATTACCCAATTTGTGTTCGTTTGAAAAGCCAGAAACGGATTCAAAAAATGACAGCCCACTTGTTTGTACAGGTTACTATTGGCTGTTTGGATACTTTAGTACCAGAGTTTTGGAAACCCCAATAACATTAAATTGGAGGAGTGTTTGTCGTTGTCTGTTCATTTCTATAAATGACTGATATTTATTAATGACATCTCTGACAGTTCCATCTCAAACATTTGAAGAATCCCCTGAATGAGGCTTTAGTCTCCGATAAACGAGGACGACTGTTGGCTCTGGGGATTCCAGGTGAGTGAATTTCTCACGTATTATTACAACGCTAATTTAACTCATTTGGATGAGGATTCTGTGAGACGTTATTTATCTGTTATTTTCTACTGTGGACAGGTTTTTGAAGGGTTCCAGTTTGAGCAAAAATAAGATTTAATCTAGTCTAGTTCTGATTGATGAGTTAACAACTTGTCTGAGATGGGTAAAGACAAAAATGAATCACTTCCAAAAATTAAAAACTCATTTTCAATGGCTTTAATATTATTTCACCAAACTGAGGCCATTCAAAAATCTATGTGAGACATTAAAGTGACTATGTGTATTTTCCCTGGTGAATAGGGGCAGTACATACGTAAATCATTGTAAGCAGGAGTTATTTTTGTTTTTGAGTAAGACCTTAGCAACGGATGCTCATTAGGGTCAAAAATTCATGGGAGCGCAATCTCCAGCAAAATGGCAAGCAGACTCACTTTCATCACTGACAATGAGTGAAGAGGTAAATGTGTAAAACAACGTTAATGAATGGCTAAATCTTTGTAACGGTTCGTTACAAATCAATAAATGTGTTTAGTCCTCACGGGCTCCCATAAAAGGAAACATGGCTTCTAATATGGCGTCGCCCAGAGACTTGAGCCTAGCTTTTGTTTCTGCGTCTCTGTCAGTACGGAGACACACAACGCCATTATCCGTCCTTGCGAGGGCTCTCCAGCAGGCTCACAAGGACGGACGGAGTCAAGCTCTCTTTTCTAAGCATCCGTCGAATGAGACAGAGAGCAAGCTTGTGATTGGTCAGGACACCACCTTTGTCAACAGCACCGCAACTGCACCCTCATAAACAAAGATATCTAGCGGCAGACACGGAGTAGATTGAGGAATACCTCATGGAAAAACTCTAAAAAATATGAACGTTTATTCTCCCGTGACTGGAGAAGTGAAAAGGTAGGCAGCAAGCACTTTATTTGTGGACAGAAATGACGGGAAACGTGGGTTTAGAGGTGGCGGGCGCACAAAGAGGTGGAGGAGAATGAGGGATACATTTGTCCGTGTTAAAAAGTCTCTGAATTACATAAACACAATGCAAACACACTATCTTGGACCGGATACATAACAGGACACCCCGGAACAGCGCTACGCCCTCTGTTGTCCTGGCCGGAAATTGATTTGCAACCCTCCCCAGAAGACGGAGAAGTATGAGGGCAAACGCTTCTGTCAATCCGTGCGTGTCTCTCCCTTGTTGAGCTGACTCAGGAGCATAAACCAAGCTTTTGACCCTATTTTTATGGTCATATGTTACAAGCCGCCAATAGAATTAAACAACTGGGCATCATTTAATTCATTCATTCAATTTCGGTGGATATTTCCAGAGATTAATGGTAAAAATATGCATTGTCTCTTCAACCCTATAACTCAATAATGTCATTTTCACTGTCCACAAATGATTAAATATGATCTTTATGTTTGACTGGGAATGTTTCATTCTCTCTTTGACATTTAGGAGCCATGTCGTTGCATCAAGTGAGTGGGATAGTTGTGCTCTTTAGTTTAAGTCTTGTTTTCTTCCCACAACACTGTGATGGAGGAAACATTCTGGTGTTCCCTGTGGACGGTAGCCACTGGATCAATATGAAGATTCTGCTTGAAGAACTTCATTCCAGAGGACACAACATCTCTGTGATCAGGGTCTCCAAAAGCTGGTACATTCCAGAAACATCTCCCCTCTACACCTCCATTGAAATTGAAGTGGATGCAGGCTTGGAACACTTTTATGATACATACATACAGGAACATATTAAGGTATGTGATTTTTATGTTGTGCAATTTTGCTTCCGGGAACAAATTCACTTACTGGACGTTTTCTCTGTTTTTTAGGCACAGAGAAAAGGGGCTTCAATGCTGACTTTTCTAAAACTCACAAAGGATTTTTGTTCCATGATTGTTGATGGCCATTCCCTTTGGCGTGATGCTATGATTCAGTTATTTGAGAATCAAAATTTGGTAAAAAGTTTAAAAGATTCCCATTATGACCTGGTTCTTGCTGATCCAGCCAATGGACCTGGGGTTGTGTTAGCTAAATATCTTAATCTACCGTTAGTCCTCAACGTGCGCTGGATCACCAGTGGAGAAGGCCACTTTGTGCTGGCCCCATCACCGCTTTCTTACATCCCAGTGCCAGGATCTGGTTTAACGGACAAAATGAGTTTCTTCCAGAGGGTCAAAAACATGCTCTTCCACGGCCTTGTACTGTTCCAGCAAAAATTCTTGTTGCAGCCCATTTATGATGCCATGTGTGAAAAATACGTTGAAGGTGGATGCAACCTCGAGTCGCTGCTTCAGGAAGCAGACATTTGGCTGTTCAGGTCAGATTTTGTGTTTGACTTCCCTCGGCCAACGATGCCAAATGCTGTTTATATCGGAGGGTTCCAGTGTAAGCCTGCCCAGCCTCTTCCAGCAGACCTGGAGGACTTTGTTCAGAGTGCCGGAGAGCATGGAGTCATCATCATGAGTCTGGGATCTTTGGTCAAAACTCTGCCCAAAGATGTTGTAGAAGAAATAGCCACAGTTTTTGCCACAATGCCTCAAAAGGTAAACTTTTCTTTCTGGTGGAGCATTTGATTTAATTAAACATTATTCATGGGTAGAAATTTATCACTGATCATGTTGGAGTGGTTATATTTTAAAATGTGAATTTTTTTCACTGGCAACAAAAGTCAGATTGATTTCTTATAATCATAAACAAAAAGGAGATTGGGTTTTACAGAAAAATTGATACTGCTGTGCAGTGGCGCTTCAAGGCTGTCATGGGGCCCCAAGAAAAAAGACCTGGTGTCCAGAGCAGACTAGGGAGCTTCTCTGTCTGAGCTGGTGGGGTGGGGGTGTTATCAATCAATCAATCAATCAATCAATCAATCAATCAATCAATCAATCAATCAATCAATCAATCAATCAAAGCTTTATTTATAAAGCGCCTTCTGCAACCCTGTCAGGAAGCCCAAAGCGCTGAACATGGTTCAGTTGAAGGTAAATATATTGAATAAATCAAAAATAAAAGCAATTCAAATTACAAAATACAAATTACAAAATAGTTGAAACATTCTGGTACAGGACAAATGTGTAAAACAATGGATTGAGTGAACCAGTGAAAACTGTGAAATAAATTCAACATAAAAGAGGGCCAAAATCAAACATGTTCTGGAAACGCCAAGCGGAGGAGGTGTGTTTTTAGGCGACTCTTAAAGGCTGGCAGAGATGGGCTGGTGTTGCAGACATGATTCCATATCAAGGGATCGAGAAGTGTGCAGCCGGTTTTTAACGGAGCATTGGGCGAGAGCAGGAGGGCCCCGTCAGGTATTTCACTATCTCACAACTTTTGTGGTTACCACTTGGCTCAAAGTTTGTCAACCCTCAGGGGGCCCCTTGTGGTCTGGGCCGAAATCAATTTCCCCTTCCCTGCCTGTTGCCACACTAAGCCTTTGGTACTGTAAGCCCACAAAAAAATAATGATGCCTTGTTGATGTAACTGAATTCTTTTTATATGACACTGGTTTCACACTGGAAGCATCGCCGGCGTGTAACGGCAGCGGAACAATTTACTCGCGAACTTCAAAGCATTTTTTTTCACACCAGGAGAGTCTTGGTAGTCGCTCGGCTTCCTTGCCGTGCTCTTTGCTGGAATTGAGAGATCACACGATCCCTCGAGACTTCAGGCCACGGTTCGTTTATGCAACACGCCATTAAACCAAAAAGAAAGAAGTCACCTTTTATATCGCTGTTTTATGTCCTATATGATGCTGCTCCTCTCCACTGCCAGGAATAGTCATGAAAACACACCACTGCACTTCTGGAACGATGCTGTGAGTAAATAAGTCGTTAGGTCACACGTTAGCTTCGTGTATGAAATGGCATCATTGCCGAACTTTTATTTTGAAAATTAACAGGGATTTTACACTGAAACAGTGTGTGATTTTCTGTTTAGTCCTATATTAACGACGGAAATTGACTTGTCCCAGAAGCAGCTCAGGGCAAAAATAGAACCCAATCTTATCTTTAGTGGTGTGCCGCTTCGGTGACGCGCCTGGAAATTGCCGCGTCGCTGCTGGTTTGAAACAGCAGACAGACTATAATGGATGCTATTAGAAGCAGTGGCGTTCCTCTGCCGTTCCGCTGTTCTATGTCAGTGTGAAACCGAGGTTAGAATGTAGCAGCTAATAGCATATGTATGCTCTACAATTATTGCCTTAGTACAAAAGTGGAAAAGGTTTTAGCTCAACTTTCTTATACTGACTGTCTCCATCTGGTTTCTAATCAGGTGATATGGAAACACAAAGGGGAGCGACCATCTACCCTGGGCAATAATACCCTGATTGTGAACTGGATGCCACAGAAAGACCTCCTGGGTCACCCTCAGATCAAAGTCTTTGTAGCTCATGGAGGAACAAACGGAGTCCAGGAGGCCATTTACCATGGAGTCCCAGTTCTTGGTATCCCCCTGTTCTTTGACCAGTATGACAACCTTCTACGTCTGCAGGAAAGAGGAGGTGCAAGAATCATTAGGCTGGCTGATGTTAATGGACTCACATTTGAAAAAGGTATAAAGGAAATTGTCTCCAACAGTAGTTATAAGATGAACATGCAACGACTGTCACGTCTACACAGAGATCAACAGGTCGCTCCCATGGATAAGGCTATGTTCTGGGTAGAGTATGTGATGCGTAACAAAGGGGCTGCACACCTGCGTACCGAGGCCTATAAGATGCCCTGGTACTCGTACTACTGTTTTGATGTACTTTTATTTTTAATTACTGCAACAATTCTGCTCCTCTTTTCAGTTGTGGCTGTTTTTAGATGCATTTGCTGCTCTGGAAAAAGAAAGCTAAAAACAAAACAAAACTGATTAATTGCATCTCTAGGGTAAAGGCTGGTTTAGATATCTCTTTTCTTACCATTAAAAGTAGAAAAATGTGTCCACCGATGTATGAAAATCTGACCGGTGATAAAGCATTGTTGATTTTAATAATTATAAACTTCATAATTTGAATTCAAACAGCTTTGGATGAACCTCTTGCTGTTAGACCTGATGACTAAAAATCAGCTTAAAATGATGCTGAAAACTTTGACTTCACATCTACACAATGTGCAGAATATTTTGGCAGAACAATTATGAAAGGAATTTCCTTTTCCCTCATTTCACAGGTCTGTTTTGGATCAGATCTCATCATACTCAGAACTGCTGTTTGAAATCATACAAGTTTGGGATTTTTCCATAAAACATTTTAAATAAAAAAAGGAAATATGAAAATTTTAAAAAGTGTGGTTGAATGAAAAAACATTTTTTATGTTTTTTTTTCTGGTTATAATCAGTCACTGAGTTTTTCATGCAGGCTTAACATGAAAAAAGTCTCCTACACCTATGTCCTACAGTATCTTCTGATAGAACATAAATGGTAAAAATCTAAGATTAGAAAATCCTCACAGATCTACATCACACTTTGAATTAGCAATCATAGACTCACCGATCTTGACTCATGATTGGGAAGGCTGTTGTTGGTTTAGCATCTGGCAATCAGCTGAGGAAGTCTCAGGGGAAACAAAACACTGGTGCACCATTTCCAGGAGCTAGAAGTAAGCCACAGAACACCTGAGCTTCTGACGGCAGGTTTTGGAGTCTTATTTTCTGACATAGAGCAACGTGACACTACGTCTGACTCCATTTGCTGCAGTATTGCTGTTTTAGCTCCACAAGTATCGCAAGCCTGGAGGAGCTTCTGCTGTGTTGTGGAGTTGCTAATGCTAACAATTAGCTTCTACTAGCTGAGACGTTCTCTGCTGTTTCCTGGAAGCTAAACCAACAACATTCTTCGCTGTCACAAGTCAAGAACGGTGAATTCATAAATGTTAAGTGGCAGTGTGACGTAGAACTGTGAGGATTTTCAAATCCTAGAGTTTCATTGTCTGTTTTCTATCAGAAGCTAATGCAAGAGATAGTTGTAGGAGACTGTTTTCATGTTCAGCCTACATGAAAAAGTCAGAGTAACTGATTCTAATAAGAAATAATATTTTTAAAATGGTTTTTTAGTGTTCCACACCTTTAATAAATTTTGAGGCTTTCTAGAGCAAAGGGGAGTTCAATGCCTTACCTAATGACACTTTGACTTGTTCTTGGCTCAGGGAAAAGCAAACAGCTTTGAGAAAAAGTACAAACAAGTAGAATTTGCACACCGAGACTTACAAGATAACTTTGAACTTTTTGTAATCTGGACAATAGCGATTAAAGGGTACTTACAAAAAACACAGTTTCACAATTGAGTCACTTCTAAACTAAGATTTGCACGAGGATGATGATCTTGGTTTACAAAGAAGAATGTATTGGATCAAGTTTGTGTATAAACTTTCAAAATGTGAAAAATGTAATAAACAATGTGATTTTACAAACTTGACTTGCTGTGAATTATTTGAGGAAGTTGTTCTCATTTTCTTCGTTTTTCATTTGAAACCCAAACTAACCACTAAAGCAACAAATTGCATCTGCTTGCAACTTCAATGTAATATTTTATTAAATATGGTTGAATATAAAAATGTCTTTTGAAACTTTAGAGAAAAATAAATAAAATTTAAACTTAAAATATAATCATTATACAATTAAATAATTATTCTGTAACCTGAATAGAGAAAACCCAAAATCTGCAAACTACAATGAAACAATTTTCCATTTCACTTGCACACGTCTCAGTATGAAATGTGTGAGGCCTAATCTTAGGTAATCTGCTCTAATGCGACTACAAAAGAGGTCGAATGTTTGGATTACACAATCCGTGTTCTGTTTGAACAGCTAGGAACAGGTTCACAGATTTGTACTGCTGGCTGCTGAACAACTTCATTATCCGAATTTTGGAAAACTACAATAATGACACGTATGAGGAAATATTACTTTATTTTTAACATGTCTACATCGTAGAAAATGTGCAGCATTTATTAATGAAAGGAAAGAGCATCTCTGAAACTAGAGTTGAAGGATCCCCTGAATTAGACTTTAGTCTCCAGTAAATAAGGACAGCTGTTGGCTCTGGTGATTCCAGGTAAGTGAATTTCTGACGTAATATTAAAACTCTAATTTCACTCTCTTAAAAAAGAAATCTTTGAAATGTTAAGAACAAATGTTATTTTACTCATTGTGAAGAGCTCTTTGCAAAGCAATCTCCTTCTGACCAGAATGATGATAAATAAAAGGTCTGCAGTTTGTGAAGACAAAAGTCAATTAGTGGCATATTTTAATAATTCATTTAAAGTGTATTATAAAAAAATAAATGCTGATTCTCCAAATTAAGGTCATTCAAATCGATTTCCACAAAAAACGACACAATAATTTTTATATCTTTACAATATAACCTTCACTGTCTGGAACTTATTAAATATGATCCTTATGTTTGACTGGGAATGTTTCATTCTCTCTTTGGCATTTAGGAGCCATGTCTTTGCATCAAGTGAGTGGGATATTTGTGCTCTTTAGTTTAAGTCTTGTTTTCTTCCCACAACACTGTGATGGAGGAAACATTCTGGTGTTCCCTGTGGACGGCAGCCACTGGATCAATATGAAGATTCTGCTTGAAGAACTTCATTCCAGAGGACACAACATCTCTGTGATCAGGGCTTCCACCAGCTGGTACATCCCAGAAACATCTCCCCTCTACACCTCCATTACAATAGACATGGATGTAGGCTTGGAAAGCTTTTTTGATAAACACATACAGGATTATATGAAGGTATGTGACTACGTTTGCCCTAAAATGTCTTGTAGTAGAATAATTCACAAACTAAATATCTTCTCTACTTTTAGGCACAGAGAAAAGGAGCTTCAATGCTGACCTTCCTAAAACTCACAAAGGATTTTTGTTCCATGATTGTTGATGGCCATTCCCTTTGGCGTGATGCTGTGATTCAGTTATTTGAGAATCAAAATTTGGTAAAAAGTTTAAAAGATTCCCGTTATGACCTGGTTCTTGCCGATCCAGCCATGGGACCTGGGGTTGTGTTAGCTAAATATCTTAATCTACCGTTAGTCCTCAATGTGCGCTGGATCACCAGTGGAGAAGGCCACTTTGTGCTGGCCCCCTCACCGCTTTCTTACATCCCAGTGCCAGGATCTGGTTTAACGGACAACATGAGTTTCTTCCAGAGGGTCAAAAACATGCTCTTCTACGGCCTTGTACTGTTCCAGGAGAAATTCTTGTTGCAGCCTATTTATGATGCCATGTGTGATAAATACATTGAACGTGGATGCAACATCGTGTCGCTGCTTCAGGAAGCCGACATCTGGCTGTTCAGGTCAGATTTTGTGTTTGACTTCCCTCGGCCAACGATGCCAAATGCTGTTTATATCGGAGGGTTCCAGTGCAAGCCTGCCCAGCCTCTTCCAGCAGACCTGGAGGACTTTGTTCAGAGTGCCGGAGAGCATGGAGTCATCATCATGAGTCTGGGGACTTTGGTCAAAACGCTGCCTAGAGAGGTTGTAGAAGAAATAGCCACAGTTTTTGCCAAGGTCCCTCAAAAGGTAAATGATTTTCTTTGACTCAACTTTACAGTTATTAAACATTATTTGTGTGTAGAAATGTGTCATTGACCATGTTGGAGTTCTTTAATTTAAAAATGTAGATGAATGAAATAATTCAAAAATAAATAATAGATACTCAGAGCCATGCATACTTTTATGATGCCTTGTTACTATTTTATTAGAATGTTTTCAATGTGCAGCTGATGTATTCCATTCTTATATTATTGGAACTGTCTCCATCTGGTTTCGAATCAGGTGATATGGAAACACAATGGAGAGCGACCTTCTACCCTGGGCAATAATACCCTGATAGTGGACTGGATGCCACAGAAGGACCTCCTGGGTCACCCTCAGATCAAAGTCTTTGTAGCTCATGGAGGAACAAACGGAGTCCAGGAGGCCATTTACCATGGAGTCCCAGTTCTTGGTATCCCCCTGTTCTTTGACCAGTATGACAACCTTCTACGTCTGCAGGAACGAGGAGCAGCAAAGATCATTCATCTAGCTGATGTTAACGGGGACACTTTTGAAGAAGGTATTAAGGAAGTGCTTTATAAAGACAGCTACAGGCAGAACATGCACCGACTGTCACGTCTACACAAAGATCAACCACTAGCTCCCATGGATAAGGCTGTCTTCTGGGTAGAGTATGTGATGCACCACAAAGGGGCTGCACACCTGCGTACTGAAGCTTATAAGATGCCCTGGTACTCGTACTACTGTTTAGATATCATACTCTTCCTAATAACTGCAATGATTGTGCTTATCCTCTCTGTTTGTGCTATGGTTAAGCGTGTCTGCTGCAAAAGAAAAAACAAGAAAAAAATCAAACAAAAATAATTTAAAACAGTTTATTTTTCTTTGTTTTTTGTGTGTTACATTTAGAGAACATCAACAACCAACTTTCCTTTCATTTAGGACAAATTCTGACTTTATTTTTAACCTTATCGTGGTTTATTGTCTACACAAAACACGTCAACAAAGATTTTTGCACAGTTTTACATAAAGTGATCTCAACAGCTCTAAACTTGACATTCCCAATTACCTTAAAAATGAGCCTTTTCATGGCTCTGTCTCTTTAATTGGACCTTTCCACTGTACGCGTTTTACTTGTGAACTCAGCAGCCTCCCATTGTGAGCATTTCAGATGCAAAATGAAAGAGCTTCACTCAGCGGGGTTCTGTAAGGTCACCAAATCACATGAGAATTGCAAGATCACGGGATGTTGTGAATTCATGCGATTAATGCAAGATTAGAATTCGCTGACTGAAACAAGCAGTCTGCCTCGAAGTGGTTCACATGCACCAAAGGATTTTGATTGTTGCTGGGAGCTCCAGTCCGGTCTGGTCCTTCGCATCTGTATTCATCAGTCTTTCATTTGCGATTCATCTTGATTCAGTCAGTGAAGTCTGGTTGTGGGGGTGGGAGTTTGACCAGAGAATGAGAGCAGAAATGGACAGACAATTTTTTTCTAATACAAGGGGTATTTGTAGACAGAGACCCACACGGCCACACGAAAAGATGCAAAATTCAGATTTCCATAATATGCTTAATGTGTTATCAGAAGTACAGCACGCTTACCAGCAAAAATAAAGAGCACGTTTTTGTTAGCTTGTTAGAGAAAGTTCAAATTGAAGTGCTGGTAATTAGATGAATCACTTCTAACTTCTATTCTGATGTGCCGGCTCCTGATCCGCCATCCTTTTAAAAATATCACGGTGTATTTTGGGAAGTATTTGACCAAGGCTAGGCTAGGCTACAAGACACCTCCCGTGTATCCTTGCTCAGCTAGCTAAACAGCTAACAAAAGGTGCCTTGGTGGTTCCTGATGACGTATCTCCTAGGCAACTGGGGCGAGACCAAGACATCAAAGCAAAGTTCCTTGGCATTGAGAAACACCCTGTGTGTTCCTCCAGCTTACTTCTACTTCCTCAAACATGTGCACCAGAGCTTTGTTTTCTCCCCAGAAAACAACTTACAAAGCACTCTACTAGCAGTTAAAATCTGAGTAAAGTTGACCTTTAAAAAGATTTTTATTTACTGAGACAACTTTTTAGAACAGCCAACATTTCAGTAATCTGCAACACCATGTACTCCACTTTGTGTCTAATTGCAGTTAATAACATTTTTATTGAAACGTGATCCGTGTCCCTTGTGTTTCTGTGGTTTGTTCCCTTGGCTTCCTTGTTAGCCATGTACACCTGCTCCCATTCAGGATTCAGCTCACCTGCTCCTTATCCACAATCGCCTCTCCAGTATAAAAGCTGCCTGGTTTCGTTCTCGTTTGTCAGATTCTTTTGTCTCTCTCGGTCTCCTTTAAGCTCAAGTGTTTCCCTGTGTTTTCAGAGGCCCTGTGCTGTTATGGAAGTCCTAGGCCCTGTCCACACGTAGCCGGGGATCTGCCAAAACGTACCGTAGATATTTTTCTACGTTTTGGCCTGTCATCCACATGAAAACGGATCTTTTTAAAAACTCCGGCCAAAGTGAAGATCTGCGTTTTCTCCGTTTTGGGTGTCTGCGTGTGGACGGACAAAACCGGAGTTTTAAGGTCTGCAACGTCACTTTCCGCGACAAAAAATGCTGACATCACGTGTGCGACCTGTGTTTACACTAGCCGGCATCATGGATGCCCTCAGAGCTGCGCTCGCTTTATCAATTGTCCAAGCGCTTTTTGCTTGTTTGTTTTTGCAAGCGGAATTACTGCTCCTTGCGGAAGACCACAGACGAAGGACGAGGTTAAGAACGGGGGAAGTACTGCCACCTACAGGTCTGGCATGTCCTTAACAACGTATTTATCCGGGTAAGTGTGGACAGAAATTTTTTTTAAACGAGGTGGTGTGGATGCAAGTTTTTGGAGGGGCGGATATTCATTTTTTTAAAAACCCGGCTACGTGTGGACTAGGCCTTATTTTTTTTTACACTTAGGTCCAACACCATCTCATTTTTGACACTGAGGGCAAATTAATTCTGTGCTACAAATCAACATGTAGTTTCAGTTTTCCTAATCAAAACTAGACAGCAATGTGTTGGAACACATGTTATTGAAGAGAAAAATCTTAAATTAAGATTTGATTAAAAAAAACATACATACCATGTCTGCCCTTTAAGCTACAGGGAACCTGCATGACTTTAAATTATTCAAAGCTTGCAAAAATGTTTCTTCTAAAACAGTATTTTATACTTTATTCAGAAATATTTTTTTCCCCACACAGTCCAGTAGCAGGTGTTCTGAAACGAGAATAATCACTCTGATAAGACGCACCCTCGTATGGTTTTGATTGGAAGAAGGCTCAAGTCGTCTCATTAGATCTCACCACAATCTGCGTCAGATTTTACATCATTTGATGATGCGCTGCATTCAGACTTCTAAGTTTACTGATGAGAAAATAAAACCTTTGAAAATGATCCAACGTTCAAAGCCTGCAAGATGAACGACGAAGCTTCTCCATTACAACATCACAATCGTTAGAAAATGACAGAGAAACAAAGAACCGAGTGTTTCTGCTGATTTTCATTCATAAACATGGATGTAAAACGATTAAACCGAGCTGCGTTAAACTTCAAAGTTTTACACAAAGAAATTCAGATTTAAATGTATGTGTATGGTCACCATGTTATTCTCTGATAATGGAAAAAGGCACCACACACTTCTCTTAAGTTGGTTCACTGGTGACTTCTTGTATGATGATGTAACCACTGCGATGGGTAAACAGAGTGTTCCCTGATATAAAACAGCCCTTTAAAACCAGACAGAGTAAATCTGAATGGGGAAATAAAACTGGAAATTAATTCAACTGTGTCCTGATGTTGATCGTCATTTAATGACATTATACAGGCCAAGCCATTAAACAGAAATCAAACTCGTTCTAATAAACAGTTTCATTTGGTCCTGCTAGAATTACTTTAAGATTGTAACATTAAATTTGTTTCTCCATTTCTATTCCAAAATGCAAATTTAGTACACATCTCCTTGGTGTTTCCTTAAGATTGAGACAACTTCTAAATCTTCCATTATTTTATTAATTTCTGATTGGCTAATGCCTGCGTAGGTTTCCAGCCTATTCCCGAGTTAAGGTTAGAACCTTTGATCAGTTGCACTCCTCATGCAAACGTAAACCAGGAACCAGCAACTGGGAAAAGCAGCAGGCAGTTCTTTGATCACTTGGAAAACCTTTCCATGATGTCACATTTTGGTCTTTGACACATCTTGAAGCTGGTCCATGACATAAGCAACAGTCTTTAAAATATCTGCGCCCCAAAATAGAAACTAATAAAGTAAGAAAACTGGAAAACAGAACAGATAAAAATGGAAGTCTTTATGAAAAACTTCATAACAGAGCCAGGTGATTCACTGTGATGAGAGACGAAAAGAAGAACGTTCGGTTTTAGTTTAAAACGTGGCACTCCATCCTTCATCTCCCCCTGCAACAAACATGTCTTTGCTTGTTTCACGGAGACTTTTTAAACTCAGTACTCCCACTCCAGTCCAGTGGTGCATGACTTCAGATGGTGTTTGCTTTTGACTTAATACTATAGAGACTCGCTCTTAGCCGCTGCTGTTTGCCAAAGCCCAGCCGCATCTCCTGGCTTTCATTTCTCATGAAGCGCCTTACCTTCACCTCAATCATCACAAATTCTTAATTAGCTTCACTGCAACCCAAAAAGGGACCTCAGAGGTGTTGGCTTGCATCATTGGCACTTGAGAATGATCTTTCATAACAGCACTTGATGAGGCAGGAAGAACCACACACACACACACACACACACACACACACACACACACACACACACACACACACACACACACACACACACACACACACATACACACACTTTTCTGCTCCCAAACGGCATCTTCAAGGCATGACATCATCCTCTTCATGGACACATATCATAATAATTTCTCTCTCTCTGGAGGAACTAGTAGCCAGAAGCACAAACCTATCTGCTCTGCACAACAAAGACCGTTCTGTAGTCTGGTTGGACGTTTGCACATGTTGCTGTTTGTCCAGGCTTGGAAACTTCTCACACTCTTAGAGGAATGTTAAATTTGCCCAGATAGACCTCCTCATCTGTTCTCCAAAATCTGCTGTGTCTGAAAACGTGATAGGACCTGATGTGTGTGTGTGTGTGTGTGTGTCTTGTTATATGGTATGTTATGGTAATTTTGCCTTCAGTTGATTATTTATGTAAAAAAATAAATAAAGCATCATTTCTAATTTGGAAATTATCTTTTACAAATCACTATAGGGTACGCTTTGTTGTGCTGTCATTTGTTTATGTTTATTTATTTGGCAGACGCTTTTATCCAAAGCAAAGTACAACATTTAACCTATGGGACATGTGATGTGTGGGGGAAGCCAGAGTACCCGGAGGAAACCCACGCATGCATGGGGAGAACATGCAACTCCACGCAGAACGGTCACAGCCGAGTTACGAACCAGCAACCTTCGTGCTGCGAGGCAACAGTGCTAACAACTGCGCCACCATGTAGCCCATTTCCTTATGTTTTGCATTTAACATAAAATCAACCCACGCTGCATACCAGAAGTGTGACATTTGGAGTTGTTTAGCATTTTTCGTCACAGCTTATTAATTGTAAAGTAAAATCTGGATGGGACCCTACTCTTGTCTCCGTGAAGACCCCCTCCCCAGGCTCCATAAATTTACGATCTGTTTCTATGGTTGGCTGGTTTTAATTTGGAGTCGAAGCACAAAAAGTGGAGCTGTCTGGCATCACTCAAAAGAATGAAATGAAAGAATGTCCCTAGTCTTTGGATAAACCCTGGGAGGGGGTAATATTGCAATTTTCCATTGAAAGAATTTAGAAAAATATGCGTATTCATGTCAAAAGCTGTTCATCAAAATGCTAAGTCTATAGTTGCATTATATGTCTTTCTGACTTAGGTTGTTTGACCTTCATGCTGCACAACAAACGTTTTCCACATTCAACAGTTGAGGCACAATATTTTACAAAAGAAAACACTTGTAAAGAACGGTTTCTAATATTTGCACATGGCTGTAATGTTTGATAAATCTTTTTTATTTGTGAATATTTTATCAAGACTGCAATTTTTTATTGTCACATAAAAATTTCTGCCTAAATAATTCAGACATCTGTCATGACTTATGAAAATGGGCAAAACTATTTACTCTGGGGAGCAATGACATTTGTGGTTTTTTAATTAAAATCGGAAAATAACTACAACCACTCCCACTGTTCAGTGTCTTCTTGAATTTTTTTTATTGAGAGACATTTGACGTTTTGGTTTTGTTCAGTGGAAAATACAAGAAAAAAAGACCCCACATGCACATTAAAGGAGACATAATGACCTTTTCTCCCTTAGTTATGATAGTTTTATAGTCATGTTTATGAAGTTCATTGCACAAAATCCCATGACATATTTCAATTTCAGCAATTTGATTCTTGGCAGTTTCAGTACCTCCCACAAGGAGTCATTTGAAGGCTCTGTTACTTTAATGGAACAAGCTGTTGGCCACGCCCACCCTTCCCCCACTCAGGCTGCTATTAGCTGAGAAGCTCAGATATCTGGGAGGAGCTCAGAGTAGCAGCAGCTGTCTGTTGCATTTGAGAGATGGTTGTCACGTTGCGGGGATGGTTAGAACCCAAAATGCAGATTACCCAGATGACAAGAGACAGGAGTAGGTATAAAGTAAAAATCCTTTTATTGCAGGATGAACAAAAGTAAATCCAAAAGGCAGCGAGCCAAAAATCCAAAAGTCCTGAGATCCAGGACACCGAAAGCTCACATGGAGCACAAAAGCTGAGACAAGACGCAAAGCTCACACAGAGCACCAAAAACAACGCAGACAAACAACAATGGATCGACAAGACAGGGCTTAAATAAACTGGGGCATAATGGGAGGCAGATGAGCTGCAGGTGTGTGAGGAGAGGACCAGGTGAAAGCAGTACTTAATCAGGGAGGGAACTCACATGACCTAAGAGTAAAACCTAAAAACAAGAAAAAGCAACCAAATAACTAATATTCTAAAGGGAAGGAAAACTACAAAGACCGGTGGGACAAAACATACTAAAAAGACTAATAAAATGAAAAGCTGAAACTATAAACACTGCAGAGGGGTGACTGGAGAAGACTAAAGGAACACAGGACCTGAGAGATGTATCTGGAGAGCTGAAGACTAGGGTACACATGAGGAACACAAAGAGACACAGACACTGACCATGACAATGGTTCTATTCTAAATTCCCGGTTTTTGACATCACAAATGAGGACTTGAACCAGCTTGCTTTGGATATTTAACTCCTAAAGCCAAACTCCAACAGAAAATGGATGGATATGTTTTTTCCTGTTAGGAGTGTTTTAAGAAAAAGAAGAAGATTTATAAAGTGCCTCTCAAGTTAAAAATCACAAGGTGCTTCACAAATGCAAAAAATAAAAATGATAAAAAAAAACTTATATCGTAGTAAAAATTGGGAAAAAAGGGAATAAAATTAGATGTGATGGAAAAATGTGAAGGAAGACAAAACTGAATTAGAAAAGGTAATCAAGAGATTCCAAGAAAGGCGGATTTGGTAGAAACAGCAGCATGAGGAGAAGATAGTGAGGAAGAATTAACTGAAGGTCACGCAAAAGCCAGCCTGAACTAAAGTTTTTCAGCTGCTTTTTAAAGGAGAACACCGAGTCCACTGATCTCAGGCTCAGGGGGAGAGAGTTCCAGAGTCTGGGGGCCACAGCAGCAAATTATCGGTCACCTTTGGTCTTTAGCCTGGTGAGCGGAACAACCAGTAGGCTTTGATCACTGGACCTCAGGGACCTGCTGGGGGTGTGGGGGCTGAGACGATCACCAATGTATGATGGTGCTTGTCCATGTAAGGCCCTATAGACCAGAACCAGGATCTTGAAATGAACCCTGAAGTCGACTGGCAGCCAGTGAAGCTGGAATGGGAGACCCACATGGCAGCACAAAAAATATGCTAACTATATGTTTACACATGTGCCCACTAATAGAATATTGTGGATATGACATCACCTTCCTGAACATGATTTGATTCAAATTAAGAAAAATCTTAACATTTATATATTTTTTTCTATTCTATTTTTTTATTTGTTGCCTCTCATCAAAAGACAAAAAGCAATGCTTTTATCTGTGTTTCCGTGCTTTCTTTTCCCCCAATTCTTAGTGTGTGTGTGTGTGTGTTTTTCTTTCCTGCTTAACTCGATGACCTGCTGTGGAGGTAATTTTCTTATTTGAGTCAGATGTGTTGGAGAAAAGTCAAAACTGAAACTCATAGGACGGCGTTTCCCAAGAATAAAGATTGGCAAACACTATCTGAAGCAACAGTAAGAAAGGCAACGAATGCATGAAGGAAAAAGCTAAACGAGACATAAATAAAAAGGAAGCATGAACGGACTCATTAAATGTAACACATTTACACATTTATTTAGCACCTTTATTGAACCTCATTGTTAAGTTGCATTAGACATATATGAATCAGACATGCAAAGGCAAATAACAAAACAGTTTCAAATAGCTAAAGCCGTCACCAACAAAACAACGTGTCGTTTTAGCTTTCATTAGCATGTGATAATTTAGAGGCATTTAGAACATGTTCTGTTCCAATCATCCAGATGAATCTAGTGTTTACATGTCTTTCTGAGTTAGTCTTTTCCCAAATTGACTCATTTTAAAAATAAATCAATTTTCACCCCAGTTTATCTGACCACAAAATACTTTTCTAGCTTGCACATTACTGACATGAAGGTATTTTAATGCCATTAAAACTTCATAAGACTCCATGCTTTTCACACACACTATGGCTTAGATGAAGTAAAGACAAAGAAATAACAAGATGGTTTTATTCAATCTCTTTTAGTCCACAACTTTTAAAACCACCAGCACTCAACCAGGAGCACCGGAGATGCAGTCAGGTTCTGCGACGGGTTCACACGTGTTTTCCATCTCTTGGTTTCACTCCGTTGGCTTGTGATGACGCCTGACCAGCCTTGCTCTTCTCATCCCAGCTGTAAACGATGACTCAGTGTTCATTCAGGGACAGTAAATTAGTACCCCAACAGAGCTTGTCAAAGGATTCAAAATGAAACAAACAAAACTTTTGTTCTAGTTTATGCTAAATGATAAACACGACACACAGCAAATCATTTCCTTACCTGGCACTCTATTGGCAGCAGCAAATCCACCGCGTCCCGCTTTCAAATAAAAAGAACATTGTCAGTCACGGCAGATGCATCACTATATCTGTGCAGATCTTTTGCTTTTTCACCTTGAATGAGTTTGGTAATTCTCTCTGATTCCTCATTGACCAGGGCTGGGTTGTCTCGGAAGTTGGTGAACTTGGAGAAATCTGGTCCTGAATGAAACAAAAATCATTGGTAACATTAACCCTAACCCTAACCAAGTAAAGTTCATGAAGGGACCCTTAAGCCTAATTTATACTTCTCCATCTGCGTCGGTACGGAGACACGCAGCGCCATTTTGCATCAGCGCAAGGGCTCTCGGACAGGCTTGCGGAGGCTGATGCTCCATATTTTAACTATCCATCAAAAGAGACAGACACCACAAGTTTGTGATTGGTCAGCACGCTGCTTTCTGTTTTCATTTGTCATCAGCACCGTCTTTGCTGCTTCAACAAATAAAGAGATATTTAGCCGCAGACATGGAACAGATTGAAGAACGAGTCAAGGGAAAAGTCTGAAAATATGACCATTTATTCATCTGTGAATGAAGGAGTACAAAGATAAGCAGCAGGCATTTTATTCGTGGACGGAAAAGACGAGAAACGTGGGTTTGGAGGTGCTGATCGCAGTGAAGAGGAACGAGGGACAAATTTGTCAGTGTTAAAAAAAAGTCTCTGAAATACATTAAAACAATGTAAACGCAATAGTGATTACACTATCGTGGACTGGATATATGACTGTAATCGTGGCAGGATACCTCAGAATGGCGCTACGCCCTCTGTTGTCCTGGTGGGGAATTGTTTTGCAACAATCCCCAGTTGACGGAAAAATCAGAAAGCAAAATATCTCTGTCAATGCGTGTGCGTCTCTCCCTCGCGGAGCTGACGAGAAGTGTAAATTAGGCATTATTTTAAAGTATTACCAAATAATTTATTCTTGAATCCCTAATCCCTAATCCACTGTTCATGTTCTTGGACTACAGTTTTAAGCCTAATTTCCACCAGATGTGAAAGCAGTGCGTATCATAAAAGCAGTGTTTTACTCAAGAGCTCCCTCCCAAAAAGAAGCTTTTCAGACACGAAACGGCAGCAAAAGCATTCCAAGCCATTGGTCACAAAATGGCGAGAGTTGCAACAACACTTGTGATTTCAGAGGTCTACACAATAACAAGCAAGGATAAAGACTGCTGCATATATCCAAAAAGGTCTGTTGTTAATTTTCTGTTCAGTTTACATCAGCTAGGGGTTTCACACTTTTTATTTGGAAAGTGCCTTGATGTTTTAGACTGATGTCGTGTTTGACTTCCTGTCTGGCCCGACATAACCCGTGGAGTTTGACGTGTTTTGGAAGCGTAGTTTGTAGAAAATAGACTGGAAACCAAATGATGGCGTCCCTTCTCTTCTGGGAGGCATCGAAGACATTCCACTTTCCTGCTTGTAGAAAGGGACCCAACCACACTAACGATGGCTTATTGCCGTGAAGTTTGTTTCGCAGCTGTTTTTTTTTTGTTGACGTTTTCCCGTTCAGTGGAAAAGAGGCTTTAAATAAAAATCCCTTCATTTTTCTTGCAAGATAATCACCACTTTTTAATAAAAACTAGAAAAGTGTTACAGAAATCAGTTAAAAGAACCTATTAAGTGTGGATTCTAGTGCAAACATCTTACCCTTAATGATCTGAGGTTCTATCACCGTGGATTTGGATACACCTTCAGATGGACAGAAGAAAACAAATTTGAAAGACATTTGGTGACTTTAAAATTGTCCTGATTGACACACGGCCCCTGACAAAGCATACATGTCCAATACTTATTTCAAGACACTAAAAGAGGGACATAAATTTAGTGTATGTAGCTTAACTGCCAGTCAGAATGTGCCTCAGTTCCCAACATGCACTGTAAAAGCAGATGCCCAGTTTAGCACACCAACCTAGCTTGAATGCTAACTTGACTTGTGTTGCATTACAGTTTTTTTCGATTGCTAAAACGTGTTTTCAAAACTGTACGTTTCTTTCAAAACTGCACACACAAACCCCCAAACATAACACACAAATTCCTAAACCGTGGCTTCCCTTTGCAACGAAACCCTGCCATCACATATCGTAATATTTTCCCAAAATGGAACACGTGTTTTCATTTGGTAAACACAGCCACATTTTCACATGACACACACATACCATTCATTGCTTAAACACAAGTACTGTAGCCTTTGGGTGAACACTACCAAGCATGGAATGAACACTGAAGAGCAAAACTGAAAACACAATTGTCTAAATGGAACACAATGAATTACACTCTGAATGTATGAGAGTGGCCACTTTTCTCTGAGACAAACATTAGACATCACACACATTTTGAGACAAAACATTTTATTTTTACAGTAACCCCCCCCCCCCCCCCATAAATTTTGAGACAAAAGATTTTATTTTTACAGCTAAAAGCCTACCCTCGTCTATAGTAGACACAAAGGTTTGTATTACAAGTCCTAATTGTACATTTTTAAACATGCAATCATCTTACGCTTCAAAGATATGCATATTTTAAAGAATCTCACCTGTTTCTGTGCTCATCTCTCTCTCACCGTCTGTACTTGCCCCTAAAGACATCAGGTGAAAACATTTTTTAATCAATAATATCTGTGGTGTATTGGTTTTACTAAAGTGATTTTAGCTCACCACTAATAACTCGAGTAACTTTAGTGATGGTCGGTTTCCGATCGATGACTCTGGTTACTTTTTTGGGGGAAGGCTGACCCTCAATGACACGAGTCACTTTGGTTCTTGTAGACTCGCCCGCCACAACCACCCTTGACACGGATGGTTCTGTTTCAATGACTTCTGTTACCTTGGTTATGGTTGGCTGCCCCTCAACAATCTTAGTAAACGTCGTAACGGATGGTTGTTCAACGACTCTGATCATTTTTGTAGACTGAGGGACTTAAAATGGAGAAAAATATTAGGTTAACCACTTGTCCTAAAATTGAAAAGTGTAAAATAAGTTATTGGTGCATAAATAGATAACCTCTAACTTTCTGTAACATTAAGAATAAAACCAGAGCTCAGATTACACCAGAAAGTAAAAACAAAGCATGAAAATTTAATAATTTTGGTTAAGGGCTCAAACACCCAAGAGAACTGCATGTATTGGATTGATTACATGTATTTTTGCTATTGTATGGGCCTTTAAAAAAAATTACAGCAAAACAGAGATGTTTTAATAACAACTCTTCATTCTATGGCCAGGAGTATTTTGAGAAGAGGCCAAGATTAGTAATTACATTTCAAATGAAGTCATAAAAAAGGTAATTTATTCTTTATGTGTCTGCATTCCTTTGTGCGTTTATAGTACACTGCTGCAAGAATCTGCATGATCTGGACGTAACACAACTGAAGAATCCACCTCATGTGTGAGAGGCTGAAGACAGTATGAGATACTTTTAATTGAGAGTAATAATTGGATTTCTATCCATCAGATTCTTCTAAAAAAGAAACCACTGCAGTTCCAGAGTTTTATCTTTGACTTAAATTACCTTTAACCCTTTATAGGGCCAACCCCAGGCTGTTATTGTTGTATGTAAGTGTATTTCTGCTACAATTTTCAAAAATATTCATGTTCATACAGAAAATCAGAGAAAATCAAGTGATCAAATAGGCGTTGGCCCTGCTCTGGTTAAAGAAATCCCAAAATAAAATAACATGAACAAGTAAAATGGACATTTTTTTGAATAATATTGATAATTATAAGACACTAGCTGATTTTAGAACATTATAATATCATTATCAATATTACAGACTATATCACAACTAATAAACAATATAGTATATTTTATGAAAACAGATTATTGTGGAATATTTTTGAAAAGTTATTGAACAATAGGTAAAATTTCTGATCAAATATAGATTTTTAAAATTTTTATATTTGAGGATCTGCCTCAATGTCATCTTCCTCCTGTTCATCACTAATGGTGAGATTGGTTGGTGCAACAACTGTCCTCCTCCATTTTCCAGAGAAATCTTAGTTTAAAACTGCAAATATATCCAATATCATATTTATTATTACTGGTACCATCATTATTAAGATTATGTCTAAAAAAACAACAGATTTTACCAAAAAATATTCATAATTTCTTTTACTTGTTCAAGGCGTATGTCCAAATAAGGCAGATTTGATTTTCATGCTAAGATTTCACCAACTTAATTGAGTGTAACATTTACAACACATATATCCTTATTTAGCACAACTAGTCAACCTTGTGATGTGAGTTTCATAAACCTAGCATTGTTAGTTTTAGAGATCTGACCGTAAAGACGAGAGGAGACCAAGCAGTTTTCTGGTTCTGCAAACGCACCAGTATTCGGCACGTTATAGCCCCGCACTGATTGGTGGAATGGCGCCATGGCGCAATCCTTGACTAGCTTGATCTCTGATGATTGTTTGGGTTAAATTCCGTAATTCTAAGAGTTTGTGAAACGGCAAACCAACATCATTTGTGACTGGAAGTGTCTAAATATAGATGTTGGCCCTGTAAAGGGTTAAAGACTTTATTCTTCCTCATTTGCCTTTTATGTCAAATCATGCTTAGCCCATCTGAACAAACGACACAAGATCGTTTTTACTGTAGTTGGCTGGATGATGGGAATCTATCGGGTTTATTTAGAACGCTTTGTTGTATGATGCAGATCTTTCTAAAATAGGAGGGTCTCTGTCAAAAATGTCCAGTAACAAAGTACAAATATTTTGTCACTTTACTTAAGTAGACATTTTCAGTATCTATCCGTCTCCCCTTGTACTCGTTACATTTAAAACCTATCCTTGTTACTCCTATTTCACTTGTGCTTATCTTCGTTAACATCAACCCAAAGAGAAATCCAGATAAGTTGTACGACAAAGTAAATGTGACTGCAGTTGGTTCTAACATTCTGATACGCTGCTAGCTTGTACTCAATCCATTGCACACTGTGCATGACACAAACCATGTCACAGTGCAGTCATTCATTCATTTTTACATGCATTAACCTAACCCTAACTACTTCTATAAATATAAACACAATTTAAGGAGTTCAGTCAGTTATGGGGCTTACCTTCAACAATGGTGGTTGTGATGGTTTTTTCTGTCAAATAATAAAATCATCTCCAGTTAGTTTGCTGGTAATTTTATTATTATTTTTCTTACATCAGTGTTAATAGAAAATCATACTTACTAAAAAAAGAGAGTGGAATTTCAACATATGAATATCCAGAAACAAACTAAAGAGGAAGAAAAAAATGATTAAATATCATCCTAACACAATCACACGCTTACATTCTCCCTTCCTGTACCTTTATCTGGATGTACTTAATGAGTTTAGTCAGCACTGCCAACAGGTCCTGCCGGCCCACAGGAAGCTCTACAATTAAAATATGTTGCATAGCCATTACTAATTATTATAAGAGCGTAATAAACAATAAATTAGAGTGTGAGGTGATCTCACCAGCAGGATACAGGACATTCTTCACAACATGAACCACACCGTTTGTGGCCATCCGATCACCTTCTGGCACCTCTACTGAGTTTATGTAGATGGAATTGTTTACCTGTTGGAAAAAAAATCTCATTAAAATAGATTAGAAAAAAATATTTTATTCTTTAAAGCTGCATTCATTTATTTTTCCCACCAAAACATGAAGATTTTACACTCTTCAGGACATCTAAATAGGCATTTTAAAAACAGATCAGGTTTAATTTTATTATATATTTTTTGCCACACACCAATGTGATAGGAAGTCCTAATCAGATGGCTTTAAACACATTAATGTACAAAATGCGCGTTCAGCTGAAGAAGACAATCACCTATCAGTGCATGGATTTAGTTTTCCTTGTGAAAGACTTAAATACAACTCTTCTGTTTATTCATTCATTTTTCCAACAGTAATGTCCTAAATGCTTTTGGTTAAACTTGAATGAAAAGCAAAGCAGAAAAAGACAAACACAAGGTTGAGACAATCAGAGTGGGAGATAGAAGTAGAAGGAAATGCCAAAAGTGGGTGTAAGGACAGGAAGTCAGGTTTTATTGATGTTGGCTGCTCTCCGGAGATCGCTTCACAACCTCCAGCTTTGAAGTAAAGTAACACACAGCTTTTTGATGCGAATGTTACAGTGAGAATAATCCAACATTTTCTGTTCTATTGAATGCTTTGAAAGACAGGCATCAAAGTGTTCTGCACATAAAATCTAGCTGCAAGTTGATATTTATTGAGTTTTAATCATGACTGTCTACACCAGGGGTGTCCAAACTTTTGAAGATGAGGGCCAAAAACTCATGTTTGAAGTCCAACGGGGGCTATAAGAATGTGATTTTCTTATTTAAAAAATAAAAAATGCAAACAGTATTCTATACAATTTCTTAAATTTGTACTCTTTCAAAATAAATCCAAAATAGGCTTATAAGTAAAAATCTGAACATAAACTAGTTAGAAAGTGGCAATCTAAATCAACATCCTTTTGGTTTGGAGAGACAAAATTCGTCCTTTTAGAAATTCAAGTGGAGGTCGTACAAAATCACTCGGAGGGCCAGAAAAGGCCCCCGGGCCGCACTTGAGACATGCCTGGTCTACACTTTATGCACATTTAACCCTCCCACTGGCCTAATGGGTGTGGCCCCGCGAGAAATGTTGACCATTGAGCAGGATTGATGTTTTTTTCCCTTGGGTCCATGTGGCAGGGGTGAGGAGTGAGCACCACCTCACCCCTGCCACGTGGACCTCAAGGGATAAACCATCAATCTTGCTCATTGGTCAACTTTCCTCGCGGGGTCACCCATAAAGACAGTGGGAGGGTTAATGTGTACCCATTAATTAGGACTTCTTGTGAAATTGGTATTCAGGAAAAAATAAATTCAAACAATTCTGTTTAAAAAATGTTTGTTTAGGTGCAAACTAAGAAAAAATTATCAAAAAATGCAACTTTAAAGAACTATTCATGTTGTGGAAAATATTAGTTGTCCATTTATTCGATGAGTTTTGAATAATTCTTCCTCTTTTTCAGTTTTTTTCTCATTTACAACTCATTTACATTTTCACATTAAGTTACATTTTGCAGTTGGAGTTTGGATGACAGATGAGCCCAATTTTTCTACATTTCCACTGTTTCTTTAGTAAACCTTTTTGAGTTTCTGCTTTCCTTTCTGATCCCTGTTAAATTGACTATATCACTTGTAGTTGATTTAGTTCTTGTGCATCTAAATGGTAGAAAATGCAACAGTCACTGTCTCAAGTACATAGATAAGTAGACACATAGACTGTCGTACAGATTTAACTTGCAGGTTGTTGCCTTGCAGGGATGTGAGCAGATTGGTAACTCCTCGCTCTAATCCTCCATTGATGAGGATCCAGTCACTGAAGTGGTAGAGAAGAATAGTTCTCAAAGCATTCAGATCACCTATCGGAGGAAATTATAATGATTCAGATTAAGCAGAATAATACATTTTTATCTCTGTTTAATTCCTAGAATTATCCTTTGATGACAGATTTGTGACGTGCGTACCTTTGAGCAAAGCTATGTCCTTTTTGGTAAGGGCCTCAAAGGCATCATCAGTTGGTGCAAAGACGGTGTAGGAGCCTTTCTGCTTTAGCAGCTCATCCAGACCTGCTGTTTCCATCAGCGACAAGAAAACCCTACATCGATTAAAAAAGAGCTAATCAAACAACAAGAAAAAAACCTCATTGTTAATGAAATCAGAAATAATTAAAAAAAGCATACAATAATGAGGCATAAAAGAGAAATTTATAAGATACATTTTTAAACATTTGCATTCTTTGATTGAATGATCTATAAAAGCACGTGAAACAATGCTGAACAACAAAATACTGCTAGTATTATTATTGTTGCTAGTGTGACTGGTTTCATACATAGAAATAAATGGTTTTAGGCTTTAGCTTGTACTAGGATGTTTCTACTTTTTATATATTTCAACATTACAAAAAAGAGATAAAACACATTAGAGGAGATATATTTTTTACTTTTTTATAAGTAATCATTCCGTGGTCTATCCAAAACATGTTTTTGAAGTTTTTTGCATAAAATCCATCTGACATAAAGCATTCTCAGTAGTTTTATTCTTGACTTTTCAGTACCTTCCAGAATGAGCCATTTCAGGTCACTTTAAAGCTGTTATAGCAAATTTGGAAAACAAATTAGCTTAAAAGATATTTTTTCATGCCTCTTAGCAATGTTCTAATATAATATAGTTATACTTACTGTGGAGATAAAAACAAAAATACGAAAGAAATAAAAATAAAGTGGTTCTCTCTCATTTGTCTAAAAATCCCGCCAATAAAATGGCTTGGACCAAAAGCAACTATTGGACCATCTGGTTGTTGATTTTGCCAAACCGCCACTCTTCCCTAGGTCCTCCATTCATGACACACTCACATATTAAGCAACAGAATACCACCGACGTGAAAGGTTCTTTGCTCAATAATATCATAGAAGGAAAAACATCCGAATGCTACCATTTCAAATTTAGGACAAACTACCAGAGTCCCAAAAAGAAAAACATCATTTGAAATCGTAGACAACAAAAGACGTTTGGACCTAAAAACACGATGACTGGTATTTAATGCTCTCTTGTTTCAGCTGGCAATGTGAGTTTCCAGTTCTGGTGGACGTGGAATCAGTGAAGATACCCAAGAGGAGGGGTGAGTGTTCCGTGACTGTGTTTGCCTTCAAAATCTAGCTTATTTGCAGATTTGCTATACCAGCTTGAAGAACAAAAGCTGTTGCTGGCCACATCCACCCATTCCCCACTCAGTCTGCTATTAGCTGAGGAGCACCGACATCCAGGAGGGGCCTATAGTAGAGCTGCTCCTCCAGCAGGAGCTCTCTCTTCCAAGAGAAAGATGGTGCTATGCTAATTTCCCCATTTGTGACATTACGAACAGGGACTTTTTGAAACTGCCTGTTTCAGGAAAATAATTCCTAAAACCAAACACTCACAGAAAATGGGTTTTCAGATTTTTCCCCCCATGTTGAGTGTTTCTAGAGGCAGTAGAGAATGCACAAACATATGCCAACTGTAAGTTTTGAATAAGTCCTTTGTTAAAATCTAAATAAATAAATAAATTTAAAAAATTCAAAAACACGAAGCAATAAGTTAACGTTTAGTTCTTACTTGAAGCGTCCATCATCAACCAGGAGCTCGAACATAGTTTTGTCAGCCGGTTGGATCAGTGATCTCATGAGATGAAGGGCTCCATTGCTTCCCTCCTTACTGCCCCTCACCATGCATGCATTTTCTATGCACACGGCCTTGAATCATAAAGAATGCCCAAGAGAGTAAAGTTACAGGTCTTACAGTCACTGCTCAAATCTGGAAATGATTTCATGGGGAAGGACAGCCACACAAAACTCTTTGATCACAATCAATCAGTCTAAACATTACGATGTTTGTGTGAAGAAATTAATCCCATCTGATTGTAATAGCTAACCCACACTACCAGACTCCCACTTCTTCTGCCAAGAGCTGAACTAATTAGATGCTTTAATGGATTTGATCATAGCTGAAAGACAACAAAAATAATGTCGACAAAGATCCTATCATTTGATATCAGATTTATCACGTGGAAGATGCTGCTTGGCGTCTTTTGGCTTTAATTGTAGGTTAATCTATATTTTAACTGACTCTCACAAACAACACAAACAGGCAGTTCTCACGGTGCGATAGATGAAGACTCTCAGCATTTTGCCAGAGAGCGTTTCCAGCATCTGTCCACTGTAAAGCTCGTTCAGAGTGATTTTCGTCTTCAACATGTGGTTTTCCAGAATGAGTTTCAGCAGAGTCTCATCTTGTGACATCACCTCCTCTAAGAAGGACACAAGTTACAAACTCACATTTGCAAAGGGTGTAATGATGTTGGATTGAATTTCTACACAATAAAAAGTCATTGAAGTCTTCCAGTGTCTTCCACTTTGGGTCAGTATGGGACAGGAGAGGAGAACATAGGTAGAAGAGTGAGAAGTGCAGAGGGAGTCAAGATGGATGCCTGATATTGCTACATGTGATGCAAGTTCGAATAAAGCTTGGAAAGGAATTCTTGCCTACTCGTGCTACTTCCTGATACAACGGTCAACCATAATAGAGCTTTTTCTATAAATGCTTTCTTTATTTAATTGTTTAATCTTACCTGTGAAGGCAGCGTTTAGAGGAGCCAGGAGGGTGTACTCAGTCTTTGAACCCAAGCTAGCAGATAAACCCATTTCTGACACCAAGTCACTGAAAGTGCTTTGTGAGTCATCCATCAGTTCCCACACTTCCTTGGCTGATGCGAGTCACAAAAATAACAGATTCACTTTAATGTTGACTCAAAAAGTTAATAAAACAAAAAGAAAAACAAAAAGCACTATACCTGAGTCAGGCATGATCACTCGGTCAATTAGGTGAACAACACCATTGGAGGTCACAATGTCCTTCTTCAGCACCATCTTGATGCCGTTGACAGTTAAACTGTCACCGTCACAGCCTATCTCTATGGTGCTGCCCTCAGCAGTCTCATACACTGTTCCTGCCATGATTGCTTCAGCACACTGGACACTGTTCAGCAGGTGGTTGTTCACCAGAGCTGAGAAAGTAGACATTGCACATGCAACCACATTTTACACTCAAGATCCAGTGTAAAAACATTTGACAATTTGTGGTTCATAGTCACTTCTGTAAACACTTCTTCCATTTAATGGAAAGGTTTGATTAAAGGGTTAAAGGTACTTCTGAAAGTAGCTCCTGGTAAGAGGAGCCACTTGTGGGGGTGTTTAGAAGAAGTGTAAGCAGCTGTGGTGCAGCTGATGTAAAACTAAACTATGATTTATCCAGCTGTTGAGGAAAGGACCCTCACATAACAGTTTTTTACATAAAAAATATGTGTAAATTGTGTGCATGTCTATTTATCAAGGGAATAAAGATATGGTTATTTAGCCAAGCATCTCCATCCAAAACATCATCAGTAAAAAACGTACGTCTGTGGGATTATTTTGTTGCAGCTGTTAGATATAGAATTTAGATTTGGCACTCATGTTGGTTTTCACATGTGTGTTGTGAATGATGACCTAAGTCTTTTGATATGCAACAGCAATATAATTTATGGAATGGGCAGCTGTGAAGATGCAGGAGAGCTGCCTGGCCTGCTAGATTAGCTGTGCTTTATGTGAAAACATTAAGACAATTTTCCTGTCAACTATCAAGAGTCATAATTATTTAAGCAACTATATCTTAAAGGAGAGATAGAATTAGGTTTATTTACAATTGGAAATAGATATTTGAACCTCTATAAAGCATATAAAATTTTGTCTGTGCGTAAAATGTCACAGGAGCCCTGATAAATGGCCTAGAAATCAATAGCAAAAGATTTTAATCTGCGGGTTCTTCTAGCCACGCTCTATTGTAGCTTCAGCAGGACTACCACTGACTTGGTTAGTTGTGTGTCTTGCCAATCACAACGCTTGTTGGGCGGGCTTAACGCTAGAGCTGTGATGGAAGAAAACTACAAACATGGTGTCGGCTAAGGAATAGTGCTTGTTTGAAATTGTTTCGGCGTCAACTTTGGACAGTTTAGCTTCTGGCTTTTCTTTGAGACATGAACAGATGTACTTAAATTGTTTATTTCGAAAAATAATGTATTTGCTTCTTCTTCTACAGTGCGTGGCTGACTGCCCTGTTGACGGATTCCCGTAGCGATGAATAGGTCATGTTGTTTGTTGCACTGATTGGTCGTGGGGCTGTCCTGTTGTGTGTGGAGACGATTTGAAAGAAAACCATAGTTTCTGCCTCACAACGGGGAGAGATCAATGTGTCGTGCTTAGACCATATGTAGCTTATATAAGATAGCTTGCCAAGCTAATAAAATAGAAGACAACCATTAAAGAGTTGTTTCACGGAGAAAACATTTTTTACTTATTAATTTTGAAAATGATCGGTCACTGTTAGTTTCACATGCAGGCTGACCATCTTCTACACCTATCTCCTGCATTAGCTTCTGGTAGAAAATCGATGGTGAAACTCTAGGATTAGAAAAGCCTGACAGATCTACGTCACACTGTCACTCAACATTTATGGACTCACCCATCTTGACTCACAACGGGGAAGGCTGCTGTTGGTTTAGCATCCAGGAAACAGCAGAGGCTAGTATAAGCTAATCTTTAGCCTTAGCAACTCCAACACATGGCAGAATGCCTTCAGGCTTTGTTATTTGTGGCAATAAAACATCGATGTCGCAAAGCAAACGGAGTCAGTGGTAGAGTTACATTGCTATTAGCCAATCAGAGGTGAGATGTCCAAATATCAGGAAACAAGAGTCCAAATCCTCTTATCTGAAGCAACTTTCTCCTCTGGCTGGTCTCCATGCTGAAACAGGCACACCTGAGCTTTTTTTGAGTACTACTTACAAGACATTCATTCCTACTGTAGACCAGTGCAAATGTATTAAAAATGAGTGACGGACCTCTTTAAGAGCCGTGACATCAATATGTTTTTCACCAATCAGAACACCTTGCATACCTTTAATGACTTCCTGGTTTTCTGTGATGCTCTCCATGAATCCTGGTTTCAGTTTATCAAAGGCGCTGTTAGTTGGAGCAAACAAAGTATAGTGACCAGGTTTACCCAGCTTGTCCATCACTTCTGCGGCTAATGCTGCATCCTGAGAATGAAAGAAGAAGCTATTTATGTGCAACATCCAAATAAACAGAAACAGCATTAGCTCATTTGTTGTAATGGGATTTTATGTACAGCAAATGACGAAAGATCGTCTGTATTTTCCAGGAAGTCCCTGATGGTGTTGCCCACAGAGCTGATCACTCTATCTATGACGTGTACCACCCCATTTGTGGCCACCTGGTTAGCATGGATGAGCCTGGCACAATTCACTGTCAAGACCTTAAAATGGAGGAAAAGACACTTAGAAACCAGCATTTAATAGCACTACCATGTTGGAGTAAAAGTCACATTTTGACCCACCCCATTTGGATAATGGTTGATGTAAATCCCAAGGTTGTTGTACATGGAAGTGACCGTCATGTCATTCTTCATGTCTTTAGTCATCAGACGGTGGTTCACCATGTGGTAGTGAAGCGAGTTTTTCAGCTCAATGTTTACGTTGCTCTCGAGTCCAGACCGTAGAGTCTATGGAAACCACAATGTTTGAGAGAGCAGTCCATTGGTTTCTTATGATTGCAAATACGTATACATTTAAACACTTTTCTTTAACTCACTGGATCCAACTCTTCCCATGCATCATTACTTGGTGCAAACAAGGTGAAGGAGCCTTCTCCTTCTATTTCCGCTCTCAGTTTTGACATGTCGGAGTATGTCTGTGTGGTCGTAGCCTTCAGAACCCCCAGCGTTCCATAAACATGGTCGATGGGAGCCACTAGGGGCAGTGTGTGGTATAAAATTAATTTACATTTTTAATCGACTTTGAAAGTAGACTGCAGAGTGTTGCATTTATAACCTTACCAGCAGGGCATCCTCTCATACCCTCCAGCTTCATGTACCCCGGACAACATTCATATACGATTAGACTGGAAAAAAAACATATATATATACACAAAGAAACGTTAGAACTATGAGTGTGTCAGGTTTCTGCTTTAACCCCCCAAAATGTGTGTGTAGATCCTCAGTCATACATAATAATCTTGTAAGTTTATTTAAAAACAACTGGAATTTTCTTGTTTTCCTTGAAGATATTTCACCTCTTATCCAAAAAACTTCTTCTGATCTGAAACTTAGGTTGGGAGTAGGAGGCTTAAAAGGTATGATCTGAAATGAACATGATGATAGGGCAATAGGTGTCACCGGTGAGGCCTTTTTAATTACTAGAGAAGCCATTAAAGTTACATGAGTCCGCCTCATTCAGCTCTGTGTTGGTCACATACTTGCTGCTGCACTACAAGTATGATTACTCAGACTGGATAGAGTCCCGGGTTTGTGGGGTACAACCAAAACAAACATGGCGTCAATAGAAGAGATCAGTAGCTGGTTAGTTTAGAGATCACTGTCAGAAAAAAAGACAGCAGCGGTACTGTAGATGTATAAGAGATCTCTACACCAGACATAGCGTGAGCAAGGTGAATGTGTCTTGCTGGTTTTGTGAACGCCATCTACTGGTTACTCGTTCGATTGCGTTGCAATAATTTTGGGAGATGGGCAAAAAAAACAAACATTTCAAGTTACGCAAGGCATGCATTTTAAGCACGCTTACGTGTTGTCAAAAAGCAAGTATGTTTCAGGCCTAATAGGAAGTCAATGTGCAATATTATAGGTCACATGTCTGAAGTTGTGAGTTTTGGAGTTTTTCTTGCACTGCAGGTATTAGAAAAAAAAACCTAAAGCCAACCCCAAAAAAGGCCAACATCAAAATTTAACCAAGATGTAAAAAAAAAAAAAAAAAAAAAAGAATTTCACTGTTTTTTTTAGTTCTTACTGTCATGGAGTTGTGCATTGCAATTTTTCAGCATTTCAAAAGATTTGTAAATAAAAACAGATCAAACATATGAATGTAATGAAAGTTGCAAGAGCAAAAAATTAAAAACAAAATAAACCTGCCAGATCAGCTAAGCATATCTGACAGCTGAGAGAAAGAAAAACACCCTCTGGAACGCAGAGAGAGAATGATGACTGCTTGGGTCGAAGCAGGTTGAAAAACATTAAACATAGCAAGGTGATACTTTGGCTTTGTGGCCAGATTCAGTCCATATTCAGGCAATGGACTGTAGGCAAAGATGCCAGAGTGTAAAATTATCTAAGAAGAAGCTATCAAAACATAGGAGACTAGGCCTCTTCTAATGGATCACGTGTAGAAGTTTGGACTGTTGTTTTCAAGACTAGTATCTGAATATGAAGTTAATATAATGTCCAGAAAGATATGCAACGAGAGCAAAACTACCAAAAATAAATAAATGTTAACAAAAAAGAAAAATCTATTCAACACCACAGACGGAGAAGCTTTTTTGGACACAGCTCTCAAATTTTTGAGGAAAGCAAAGATTTATATTTCGTCTTTCATGCATAGATATGTCACGCTTGTTAACATGGGAATCTGACTGAGATGTCTGCTGTTCCTTATGCCCTTTTTCTTGGTCACGAGTCCTATCACTACTGAGATATCAAAAAAAAAAACAATGTTTCACTGCTTCTACTTCTCTGGTTTAAAGACCAAGTTCACTTCCTTTTTCAATACATTTGCAGTGGTCTCTAGTTTAAATGCACACCTTGTGAGTCAATCTCTGTGAGAAAAAAAGCTCTGGCGGTCCTGTTTCAGGAGCTAAAAGTGAGCCACAGCAGAGGGGAGCAGAAGACGGCAGGATTTGGAGACTTGTTTACCGATATTCGGACATCTGGACTCTGATTGGCTAACAGCAATGCAACTCTACCACTGACTGTTTGCTCTGCAATGTCGATGCTTTATCTCCAGAAATAACACAAGCCTAAAGGAGTTCTGCTGTGTTGTGGGGTTGCTAGTGCTAACAGTTAGCTTCTACTAACCGAGACTTGCTCTGCTCTCTCCTGGATGCTAAATCAACAACAGCCTTCCCCAGTTGTGAGCCAGATGGGTGAGTCTATGAATGAAATATTTTTTATGCAAAGTGCAATTAACAGGCTTTTTTAATCCAAGCTTTTCCACATCTATTTTTTATGGGAGGCTAATGCAAGAAGAACACTTCTTTCCTGTTTAGCCTGCATGTTATACTGACCAATTTAAAAAATAACTAGTAAAAATGGCTTCTTAGTCAACTTGGGGTGTTTCTCAATGCCAAGGAACCTTGCCTTGATGTCTTGACCCCGCCCCGGTTGCCTAGGAGATACATCATCGGGAGCCGCCAAGGCATGTTCCAATCGGTTCTAATGTTTGTTAGCCGTTCAGCTAGCTGAGCAAGAATACACGTGAGGTGTCTTGTAGCCTAGCCTTGGTCAAAAATTACCCACAATACACTGTGGTATTTTCAAAAAGACGGCATATCAGAAGCCGGTAGCTACTTCGGGGACAATTTTCAAGTTTAAAAGTAAGTCAGGTAATTTAAAATGTTTTTTTTTAGATCCAAAGAAGTTATCTATGGTTGGTTAGTTGCTAGGCTGCGCAGTGGCGCAGTGGTTAGAGCTGTTGCCTTGCAGCAAGAAGGTCCTGGGTTCGCTTCCCGGCCTGGGATCTTTCTGCATAGAGTTTGCATGCTCTTCCTGTGCATGCGTGGAATCTCTCCGGGTCCTCCGGCTTCCTCCCACAGTCCAAAAACATGACTGTTAGGTTGATTGGTCTGTCTCAATTGTCCTCAGGTGTGAGTGTGTGTGTGATTGTTTGTCCTGTGTGTCTCTGTGTTGCCCTGTGATGGACTGGCTCTCTGTCCAGGGTGTACCCCGCCTGATTGCCCGTTGACCGCTGGAGATAGACACCAGACACCCCCCCCCCCCCCCCCCCCCCCCGCGACCCTACGTGGACAAAGCGGGTTCAGAAAATGGATGGATGATTAGTTGCTTATTAGTTCTAACTTCTGTGGCTAGCAGGTAGTAACTCGCTTATATATTTAATTTTACAAATATATATACAATTTAAAAAGTAAAAGGCTCATTATATATTTATATTGAAACTAATCCATATAAAATATAATGTTAACTCCCGTGTCACACGACATTACGTGACCACTGTGGAAGCTGCGGTCACGTAATGCAAGTCTGTTCCATTTAACCGTTTTCTTTGACCAAGGAAGGACAATATCCTCGTAAGCAAGGCGCCTGGCCTTGCAAGACTTTGCCTCGCAAGGCAAGGTGCCTTGACATTGAGAAACACCCTTGGTCTTTTAATTCTGGAATGCAAAGAATGGCTCATTAGAAAATCTGGAAATTAAATAACTAAACATACAAGCAGGAAGCTGAGAAGACCCTCTGGCGTTCTTCAGAAAACTGGATTATTCACAGGAACCTTGACTATGAATTACAGCAAAAATATAAATGATAAAATGTGTGAGTACGCTGCCAATACTGTGATCGGTAAATCACAGAAGAAAATGACAAAACTGGTCATTTTTCTCTTGCAGTTTGACACTAGGATCTCCGGGTTCATGCACGTCTTCGGAGATGAAGCACGCCAACACTGGATGCTCAACAACGATCCACTGGAGGAACAGATGCAGAGATCTTGATTCAATTTAACTGGGGTTTATCCCGAAGCACGTTATGGGGTTCCAGATGGAGCTGTCATTATAATTACTTAGGAGATTTGTTTATACCAGTTTCCTCGGCACTTATTTCTCGGCTTTGAGGTTTACTGCTCTTTTGTGTCTGTTTTCCCATGAACGTAGAGCTGATGAAGGATTTGCACCAAACGTACAAAAGGAACATTACTCACCTTCTTCAGCTCTTACTAATCCACTTAAATGACGGTTCTTTGTTTTTCCAAGAGCTGTTCTGCTCATATAGCATTCTCGGTATTTGACACAGATGATTTTAGAATGCTAAATACATAAATGCTGTTGCACCACCAATGGCAGTCAGAGTGGTATGAAGTCATGGTTCTCTCTGGCTTGTTCTCTGACAGGATAATAGATGCAGAAAAGACCAGAGACAGAACAAGCCAGCTCACAGCAACCAGGCATCGGTTAAATATGACTTCCAGATGAACAGATGTGTAAATGTGGGGGACGCACACACACACACACACACACACACACACACACACACACACACACACACACACACACACACACACACACACACACACACACACACACACACACACACACACAAGGGAACTGGGTGGGATGTTCTGGTACTGGATAAAAACTGTAGCAGGTTTTTTATTATGTACCCAGTTAGGAGCAGCCTGTTTTGTGTCTGGGCCTTTTATCAGTTTTCGTTTTCATGTAAAAAGAGACTTACTGTAATTTATTAAGTTCACAGTTTTTCAGACCTTTTTTAGACCTTAAAATAACATTTGTCTCCTTTTTCCTGCATGCTGCAACTGCCGTTTGAAACATGTGAAGGAACTGCTTGTCTTGAACTTGAGCTACTCTGAGTACTTCTACAGAAAGTAACTCAAGCTTTCCACCGGATGCGAAAGCGGCACGAAAACATTTCCCTCAGTAGCTCATCCCTTTACACCGAAAGCGTTTCAGACCTGAGTCGGCAAGGGGCAGTTTGTCCTGCAAGCTTACAAAATCACCAGAGAATCGCAAGACCATGGATAACTTCAGCAGATCATGCGACAACAAGCAAGGAGAAAGATGGTAGCAATGTATCCAAAAGGTTTTATATATTTTTTACACTTCTGGGACACATCCATGATGAACCGCTTCCCTGCTGTGGAGACACACCCATCCGTTTTAACCATGACTAGTTGCTGCATACTGCGCTTCGTGGACATTACATGATGCTTATGCATTGGATGGAAAGCTGGAGTAAGACAAGAGAGAAATGTGAAATAACAAGTTCTTTCATATTTTTCAGTTTGAAAACTCATTACAACATTATCACAAGATCACAGTTTATTTTAAGACATTCATAAACCTTTTAGGACCATTTGATCTTGTTTATAGTCCAGAGGAGCCAATGCTTACGCCCAAAAGCTATTGTGCAAAAAGCTCTAGACCATATTGAGGCAACTTTACGTTCATCCAAAGGTAAATTTAGAGTTAATCTAACATGGGCAGAGGGAGAAAAACCAGAGAATAACATCTCCAGGACCTTCTTGCCACAAAACAACATACGCAGCCAATTGCTCCACTATGCAGCCAAGACTGAACTCAAATAACATTTTTGCCAACTTGGCAATAAGTAGGTTTTCAAAATCTTATTTCTGGAAAACCATCAGAGGTCTCAGAGTAATAGAGTGGATTCTTATGGCCAAGGAGCTGCATGCAAGAATGACATCACATAAGTAAGTACAAAACTAATCGTGGATGGAGTGGTGCAAAAAAATTCAACACTAGATTGTGGAGTGGAGGGTTGGGAGATATTAGGAGAATGTTACATGACTTTGTATTGTGCCAACCCTGAAAGCTGGCGGGGGAGGGGTAATGGTTTGGGCTCCTTAATGAAAAATATCAAAGTATTTTGGAAAATGTTTTTTGTATAAATTTGTGTCAATATCACTTAGCCCACGTGCAAAAAACAAGGACTAAAATCACATAGTTGGATGGATTATTGATGCTAGAATAGGTATTTGGCCAAACCTGACCATTATACAGGAACTGACACTGCTGGAAAGATTTTCATTTGTTTCTTTGGGAATTTATGCCCACCTATTATTCTGGTTATTTAAGAGGCCCGGGACAGATGTTGGCTCACAATCACCAGTCCTGTTCATTCCAGAAGTGCTCAGTTGGGTTGAGGTCATGGCTCTGTATCGACCAGTAATGCCCCCCCCCCCCCACACACACACACACACACACACACTCAGTCCATCAAGACCTGCCATTCTGATCCTTGCTTTGTGCTTTGGTCTTTTAACAGACAACATTAGTCACCTGCTTGGGCTCAGATGTGGTTCTCTAAACAGTCATTAACACCAAAAACAGCTGAGAAAAAAAAACACAGCTGCACGGAGGATTTCTTCTACTGTGGCTCGCAGAGAAAACTGCAGCTTCAAACAATCAAAAACAGATTTACCCAGTTTGCTTTAGACTTTTTGAATAACCACAGATTTTTATGCGTGAAGCTGATTGGTGAACATAATTGCAATTTTTGATTTTTCACTTGGTTTGTGAGTTCTGTCATGCAAGGCCAAAACAATACTGAATCAAGTCCAGCGTGTATGCTGGAAGGACACATACACAATGCTATGATATCATGTTCAGTAATAATTAAAAATGCTCATTAAACCACCAAATTGTTCCCGAGTGCAGCCACTGCTGCACCTCACTGCTCCTCACAGGGATGGGTCAAATGTGCACATGTAATTTCACCAGCGTGTGATGATGACCGTGGGAGTAAAGTACTACAAGTAAAGTCTACATGCAGACATAAGAATAAAGCACTCATGTTTAGTCTCATTTTTTGATTCCATTGTTATCACGGATCTCTGCCAGCAGAACGCTAAGCGCTTCATTCGTCGAGCTCCACATCACAACTAATCTAAAACAAATTGCAGCTGAGGTAAAATCCAAGCAGCCTTAAAATCCATGCATACCAAAAGCACACTCGCGTCCCTAACGCTTGTGCAGAGCACCACAATCTGAGGAACATTTGTTTTTAACATTTCATCCAAAACCTGCAAAGACAGTTCTCTTGTTTTAGAAGAAGTTAAACATCAAACATGACCAAACAACAAGCAGAAGATTCTTGGGTTTCCTAAAGAGTTATAGATGATTGAGCAGGTCTAGAGACAAAGGGAGGAGGTAATGAAGACAAAGGAGATATTGAACTGATTGTGAGAGGCTCTTATGCTCAGAAGCAGCTCCTACAGACATCTGTGATGTCTAATGTCTTTATCTGCTAAATTTGTCAAAACTGGGTGTGGCTCACACTTTATTTCAACGTTTGTGGCTTGGCTCAAGGCACATAATGAAAATAAAAAAAGTTTAATCTAGTCAGTCTTTTTTTATTTTCTATTTTAAACTTACGCTTGCTTGCCACAGATGGATTTTTTGTACCAGTTCCTGCATGTGCTGAAGTACTTCTTCTTGGTTCCCTGGACCTGCTGCAGGGCACACACATTGGGTCTGTTGGTGAGGATGGAGGATGTGAAAAAGAAAAAAAAAACAATTGTGAATATTAAATAAATGCAAGTAAGTGGAAAAGAAGAAAGTTGCGAAACAGCAATGATATGGACTTAGTTGTATAAAACTAAAAAAGGATGGTGACATAAAAATATTAACTTATTGTAACTTTTATTTACAGCGTATCTCATGGAAAGCAAGTTTGTACAACTTCTTTATACAATTAGTGCTTAAGTAATTTCAAACCTGAAAAATAGCTTCACTTCTCTCAGACGCATTATTTCACACCTTCACTCCCTCCCATGAATACAGTACATACCGTACTTTTCAATTATTTGCAAATACTTCAACCTGAATTTAAGGAAACAGGTTAAAACTGTGATTTTGTCATCTCCTTACCCTTCTTTCTTGGCTCGAATGCGGCTGTGAGAAACTATCTTGTCATAAGCTGAAGAATCCACATTCCCCACAAAACAAAGCACCACCGCCACAAAAGTCACTACCAGCAGCTGATCCATCCTAAGGAATAATCAGTCCTCCAATAAAAGGCCACAGACACACACACCTTTAGTCTTTTAACCTTACACACACACACACACGCACACACACATACACACACATGCACAGAGGATGTGGGAACACACACAAGAGGGGGAGTTTTTATACTAAAAGGACAGAATCCTCAACACACCCACTTTCTCTTCTCCTCAACCACTGTCTTTTCCATACCATGACGTCCTGCTTTCAACCACACACATCCTTCCTTTTAGTCAAAACCCTTCCTCCATCTCTGACTGGAGCACCAGCTTATTGTTCCCTCCTTCTTTGTGCTGTTTCACACTAATTTAAATGTTCTTGACCACCATCACATCCCAGAGCACCGACAACTACCTGCAATTCAAAATCAGTTTGCTGAAAATGTATGTATTTTAATTGAGATTTTTGCATAATTTATAGCTTTTCATTGAATGTTTTTAATGTTTGCAAAGATAAATAAGTTTGTTGGTCCAAATTAACATATTAAAGACATTTATATTGATTAATAATAAGTAATTTAAGATGTGACTGCTAAAAACAGTGATTACACCTCTGCTGTCTGCTCTAAAGACTTTAAAAAGTGAAAATAAAATTAAAGACCTGTTTTCAATGAGCTACAGCAAAAGGAAACGGATTTATGGAGATAAATTGTTGCAAATTACAAATTTCACTGTTGACAGGCATGACAGATATTGATTTTATTTGTTTTCTAACACCACTTGAGATAGCGTTTTCCTTCAATGTTCTTTTTTATGATGCCGATTCATTATTTCCACTAACTTTTCCTCCAACAGACTCCTGTTTTCATGATCCTTCTCTCCCTTCATCCTCCCTGCTGTCATGTTCATCATTCATCACCTCAGCTCTCAGCTCGATTCCAGTGGGTTTTTTTCTCTGCAGCTGTCTCCTGCTCTCATGTTGAAGCCAGATCTGATACAGCTTCCAAAAAAAGAGAGAAAAACAAAAGAAAACAGGCTTTGTGGATGTCGTCATGTACAGTCTTGAATACTAAACAACCACAGATATGCTTGAAGAAGAGCTGTTTGCTAAGGCACAGAGAATGTTTTATGCTACTTTAGATTATTATTGATGCTGGATAAAAATAAAAAAAATAATAAAACTTTTTTTTATTTTATTTAAGACTACAGACAGAAACCACGTTTCCAAAATAGGAGTTCTGGAAAGTTTTCGGGAGAAGAGAAGGTGACAGGGAAAATATGAAAGCTCGGTCTTTTCACCCATTGTGTCTCCAGACAAAATCATCTCTTTCAGGATGTGAATGATGTCACTGATCAGCGCCAAAAGGCGTTCACCCACATTAATGACAATAATGGTACAATAATTAAGATTGTTATGTTAGAAATAATCACAAAAGAGTAATGCAGGAGGTTCTCAATTAGTGGGGCGTGCCCCCCAGGGCAGACATGGAGGAGAGGCAGGGGGGTGCGAGAGACAACCCCTTGGTGACTCCCCCAAGCAGAAAACAAAGCAGATGCCATATTCAACACACTTTAAGTAATCTTTATTTGTATAGCACTTTCACAGGCAAAAGCCACAAAGTGCTTCACAACATATTAAATATAAAACAGTAGTAATAAAAACAAAGAAATAAAACGGCATTAAAGGCTAAAACCAGGGCTTAATTTGAGCCGGATCTTGCCGGAACAAGATCCGGGAACTGTCTTATTTTGAAAGAACCGTTCCGGCAACTGTCTGCTAGGATCCGGCAACTCACGCGACCAACTTGTGCTATACGCAGGGTTCAAATTACGGGTGAGCTAAAGGGATCCCGGCTCACCCTAAAGGATGACAGGATCCCCTGGAAACCCTCAGTTTACACACCCAGGGGGAGCCCGAAAACGATTCTGGTTCTACTTATATTACATTATCTATGTGGACTCTCCGGGGATTATTTAGAGCTGAGAGGCGCAGAGCTCTTTACGCGCTCCAGACAGCTGCGTACTGAGCACGGCCACAGTAACATTCTCAAAGTGTCGCCACCTCAAAAACAAATTTAACACAAGATTGTTTGTGTTGGCTCATATCCTTTCATGCTTTCTGTCTTTTATTTGTGCCTGATGTGTTTTGCTGCTGCGGAGCAGAGCGCATCACCTGTTTTGTCCTCCGCTAACTTCACCTCACCGGTGCAGTTGGCGCGCACTCCGCTATTTTTGCGGTCAGTAGATCTTTATGAACTTCAGTTCAAAGGTAACTCATGAAGTGAAATATATGAAGCCAGGTAGCAGTTTTTCTTTGGGATTGAGAGGAGATGCAGGAAGATAATAAACAGACAGGACAGAAAAAATAGTCAAATAAAAACAAGTTCGTTTTGGTGGTTGCAACAAACAGACTCCTGAAAATAATCAGAAATGGGGAACATAAAATGAAATTATTCTTTCAATGTTTAGAGCAGCAGGAACTCTGAGAGGCTGCAGGCGCATCAGGGAGTTTTCGCAGCTAAGCAGGGAAACAGCAAAGATTCAAAAATGACCATTGTTCAAAGAAATGTATGTTAACTTTGAAAATGTGGGCGAAATTTTTAATTGTCAAAAACTCCAGCAAATCAACCCCCCCCCCCATCTCTAGATCTATCTATCTATCTATCTATCTATCTATCTATCTATCTATCTATCTATCTATCTATCTATCTATCTATCTATCTATCTATCTATCTATCTATCTATCTATCTATCTATCTATCTATCTATCTATCTATCTATCTATCTATCTATCTATCTATCTATCTATCTAATCTATCTATCTATCATCTATCTACGTATCTATCATCTAATAAATGCATCACAGAAGGAATACACAAAAGACATTCGCTGAATCATGCTTTTTGAACCTTCATGGTTCCCATACTCTCCCTGCGCACGAGCAGAGCGTGCTAGTAATATGTATAAATGAGCTAACGTTAAGCTTAGGGTCTCTTTTTGCCATCTGGGTGGAGCCGAGCAGCGCTTTTGACGCTAGCGCAGAGCGGAGCTGCAGGGGAAACATTATTTGATGGGGGAGCGTGACTTGATGGTACACCGAGAACGTTTCATTTACAAATTAAGCACTGGCTAAAACCACACAAAAATCATCACTACCCACCAATAACTAGTTTAATGCATGAACAAAAAAATGAGTCTTATGCTCACTCTTGAAATTATCGACAGACTCAATGAAACGCTATGAGGAGGGTAGATCATCCCAAAGCTTAGGAGCTACAGCTTCGAAGGATCGGTCACCTTTGGTGCGAAAATAAATATTTTTTCTTTTTATCCCTTTCAGCGGAGGGAGATTTCAGCCTGGAGTTTTTGGTTTTTCGGCGCATCCTACCTGTTCTCGGGGTGGTCGAGCCCTCTGGGAGATTCCGGCGCATCCTAGCTGTTTTCGGGGTGGTCGGGGTCATTCTCCTCTCCTGCTGTTTCGCCCCGTCCTGTTTTTCACGGAAGCTGCTGTTCCTGGAGTACTCTTATGGAGGTAAAACCTCCTATGCACGCCATCATTCTCCAGGGTGGTAGGGCTGGTCTTCCTGCTCCGTGGCCTGCTTCCCTTCACCCGAGCCTGCCTGAGGATCCTGTCGAGTCACGGTGTGCACCTGCTCAGAACCGTGGTCGAGTACCTGCTGCCGCTCCTGGTTCCCTCGCGTCGTTCCTGCGGTTTTCGTCCCACTTCCTGGTCCACGCCTGCAGGGTCTATGCCTGCAGGTCCTTCACGCGGCAGTTCCTGCTGGGTCCTATGCATGCTGCTGCAGTTCCTGCTGGGTCCCACGCCTGCTGCGGTAGTTTGTTTCCTGTCCAGTCAAGTCTTCGTGGTTCAAGTCAAGTCTTCGTGGTTCAAGTCAAGTCTTCGTGGTTCAAGTCAATTCTTCGTGGATCCAGTCAAGTGTTTGTGGTCAAGTGTTCGTGGTCAAGTGTTCGTGGTCAAGTGTTCATTTCCAGCCAGGTCAAGTCTTCGTGGTTCCAGTCAAGTCTTCGTGGTCAAGTGTTCGTGGTCAAGTGTTCGTGGTCAAGTGTTCGTGGTCAAGTGTTCGTGTCCAGCCAGGTCAAGTGTTCGTGTCCAGCCAGGTCAAGTGTTCGTGTCCAGCCAAGTCAAGTGTTCGTGTCCAGCCAAGTCAAGTGTTCGTGTCCAGCCAAGTCAAGTGTTTGTGTCCAGCCAAGTCAAGTGTTCTTGTCCCTGGTGTCAAGTCAAGTGTTTGTGTCCCTGGTGTCAAGTCAAGTGTTCATGTCCCTGGTGTCAAGTCAAGTGTTCGTGTCCCTGGTGTCAAGTCAAGTGTTTGTGTCCCTGGTGTCAAGTCAAGTGTTCGTGTCTGAGTTTCCCGGTCCGTCCCAAGTTTAGTCTTCTAGTCTGAGTTTCCCGGTCCGTCCCAAGTTTAGTCTTCGAGTCTGAGTTTCCCGGTCCGTCCCAAGTCTAGTCTTCGAGTCCGAGTTTCCTAGTCCGAGCTCAAGAGACCCTTCGTAAGTCGGAAATGTGCCGCCTGATCCCAGAGGCCCCTGCTCCGCGACCCTGGTCTGAGTTCGAGGAGTCTTTGTAAGTCGGAGTTGTGCTGCCTGATCCCAGAGGCCCCTGCTCCGCAGCCCCGGACTGAGTTCTTTGTTCCCTCATCATGTGTGCCCGAGTCTAGTCTTCGTTGTTCCCGAGTCTCCTGTGCTATGTGGCTTATGAGCATCTGGTATCCGCCCCTTGGGGGGGGGGGGGGGGGGTACTGTCATGATCCGCCCCGGCCTCCCTGACTGTGTCTCTCCTGCCTTGATTAACCTTATTGTTCTCACCTGTCCCTCATTACTCTGCCCATGTGTTCCTGATTTCCCTGTGTATTTATACCTCCCTCCTTGTTGCTGTCTTCGTCGGATCATTGTTGTTTGTTCATGCGTGTTTTGTCCCGTCTCTTCCGTTCCACCATTAAACCATTTTTACTTTTTCATCCGCGCCTGCTTTCCTGCCTCTGGAACCCTCCACCACACTTGGTCCGCCATCTCCACCTTCACATCATGGCATGTTTCAAGAAACCTTATTTGTTTAGTGATTTTTTTAAATCGAGACCTCCTCATTGACTGAACATCAAACATATTGTTTCAGTTTGAGGTCCCTCAGACCCCACAGGCCTGCTTCCAATATGTTGTAACAAAATCTGTTTTTAATGAACACAGTTTTCCCAGCAGGTATTGGGTTGCTTGTGTGTGGAACTTTCTTCTGTTGTTGAAAAATAGCATGCATGGTATCAAATAACATGCTTTAAGCTAGCTGGCACAACCAAAACCAAGCAGATTTTTGCACTGCTTCTAACAACGTTATCTAATATAGTTTTACACTTTGTTTAGTTTTGCATCACATGGTTACTTACAGGCTCAACTATTACTACCAGCAACAAAATGTAGCACTTATGGTGCATCCAGGGGTCAGCTCTGGCAGGGATTTCTTAATATTTCTGTCAAAAATAACATTTTGAAGATCCACCACTGATAGGCACAAAAATGTTTTCAAAAAACAAGCAGACAATAGTTTTGGTGAGCAGAGAACTCTTGGTTTGTCTGCTAAGAAGTGCTGTCAGCTTTAATTTTGCTAAGATGTGCCAAAAAAAAAAGAAAAGAAAAGGAAACACTTGCCAGCTTGTAAGAGTACAAAATGAACTAAACTTGAAATCAAAGAGTGATGTTGAGAATTCAGGTTGGTGAAGGAGCTCCATTTTCAAACTTTTGGCTCAGTGTGGAAACAGTTGATGTGTTTAATGGCTGCACATTCGAGTTTTGCTCGGCATGTCTAACACAAACGAAAGGCTTCCAGAGTAATGCGTCAACTTTTCCACTTTTGGTGTACAAACTCCTTTAAACTAATCTAACACCAGTGTAAAAGTTCATTACAATGATGCTACATGATCTGCAGCAGTATCTGTGGTATTGACTGCTCCTGGACTAGCCAGTAGCTTATCAATCATCAACGGCTTAAACTGTATTTCTCCAAGCGGAGGCACTTCATAGAGCTACAAATGAGTAATTATGTAGAAATTTTTATACAAAAACAAATTTACATATAAAATTCTTTTATTTTGAAATAATAGTTTGAAATTTACATGGGACAAATAAAGATGTGGAGATGAGTGAAGTCTGATCTGTAATTAAAGAAATTTTCACTCGAAAATTTGACAGAACCATGTCCAACAGCCTACGAAGCGTGCTCTATTAAACTTGTAAGCATCATTAAAGTGCTATGATTTTGGAGTTATTGTTCAGTGAATGAACCAGGCATTGATTTTATTTATTTATCTATCTAATTTTGTGGCTTTGGTCATTAATAAACACTGACATAAAAAGAGGCAGTTTTTCATGAATATTCCCACTGAAAATATTGTGGACTTTGCTCTGTGGGGAGCAGTTTATAAAGTTATGCGATCAGTCCATCTAAGATGGGGAATATACTCTGCAGAAATAAAAAAAATTGATTTATTTCTTCAACAGAAGAGAGCACACCAGAGTTATATTCTCCTTTTCAGTCATTTATTTATTAAATGCTGGCTTTTATCTAGTTATGAAGTAATTTTCAGACCTTGTCAATATGCTACGGATCAATATCTGAGCCACATATATTTTCAGTGTCTCATTATTTAGAAAAAAGAATGTATGCATGCATTTTTCAAAATTTGTTGCATGTAGTTTTTGAGCTAATCACGCAACATCTCTCTCTAGTGGGCAATACTTGCCAGTGCATTTATTTTTCTGTTGACCATGAAGCGAATCTCACAGAAAATTGATAAACCCAATGACAAACACTGAGTGCATGCTGCAAGAGGTCGTGCTTCAGTTTGATCCGCCTCCATAACAAGATTGTTGAAGAAAAAAATAAAATGTCTGCATATTTTCTGCAAAAAATCCCATTAAAACACACAAACACAAATAAAACTCGAAGAAAATTCAAAAAGTAAATTATTTGACAAGTTTTTAGGTTTACTGATGTATGGATTCAATTCATTTAAGTTAACAGTACATCTTAGGAACCACAGATCTAATCAAAATAGTAAGTTACTTTTCTCCTGGAGTGCTAAAGACATGAAGAACATGTTGGTTATAGTTGATATAAGCTGTGTCTATGTGTTGTAATGTTCAAAATATATGTCTCACATGAGAGGAAACCTCTCACGTTCCTCCCTGAAAAATACGTACAGTCGGGCATTTGAGAAAGATAAGAATAACAATCCAAGGGTTTTGCATAGAAAACTTTGACAGGATGGTTGCAGGTGGAGACTGAATGCCATTTAAATAGTGTAAAGTGCAGAAACAGACAGTGTAAGGCAGAAAAGTCAAGTTGAAAACATCACATCTATTGCTCTAGTGAGAAAGGATGGGGGAGATAAAGTGGTGTGAAAACTGGGAAAGGAGAAGAGGTAGACAGATAGACCAAGGAGAAAACAAACAGGAATGCATGAGCCAGCTGAGGACAAGGGTGAGACAGGAAGGTAAAGAAACGGTTATTTTTTAATCTTCTGTGAGGATGAGATAAGATGAAACAATCTTCTCCTGAAATCTGAATCCTCACGTGACTCTCACAGAGCTTCAGTCACCTTTGCTGCATTTCATCTGCTGATTTAAATAAAAAGAAGCTGCTCTGAATCTCCAAAGATTAGAGCTGATTAATAATTTAATAATGACCAGAAAAGTTGGAGTCTGTAGAAAATATTCCACGTTTGGGCCCCTTGCCGATTGTCAGTCTCCTCGCCTTCAGTCTTGCACAGTTTAGCCTGTAATCTAGAATATGCATCTTCACACCTTATGCTTCATCTCTGTGTGACTCTGATAAACTAGGATCCGCTTTAGAGTCGGTGCAGAGTGGATTTTTGTCTTTTTCTGCTGTTTGTTGTTCACCATGTTCATCAGATCTACAGCTGATGTTTTCCTTCTTTGTACTTTTTGGAGACTCTTCAGTAATCTCCGGTAATTCTTTTTCAATCTTAGCTCTAGCTGTAACCTGTTTGCTTTGTTCCTCTGCGTCTGATTCTCCAGATTCCCCTGCCTCCTCAGACAAAGAGTACATCTCTCTTAAAACCTCACCCGATGCATCCTCCTTGCTGCCGTGGTGGTGTATTTGGAACAAAACAAAGTCGCTAATTTCTTTGGAGAAGTTGCTCCGTTGGCTGGAATTTTCACTGCAGCTCTCATCTGAGACCAAGAGTCCGTTTGGTAGACCGTTGGATGCTTCGGGCGGCCGGGACAATGCTGAAGAACTGGTTTGCTTGAGGATGGACGTGGTGATCTTGAAACGGTTCAGTTTGCTTTTCACTTGGCTCCTCGGAGGGCAGGGGGAGAGCTTGAGCGAGGCGTTGGGGTAAGCAAGACTAGATTCCACTGAGCTGCAGCTGGCCATGGCACCTTGTAGGATGGGCTTCCCTGTCTTCATCATGCCCATCACCTCATAGCGGAAACTGGAGATATCCTGCTTCAGCTCCTACAAGAGCAAAGCAAAAATCAAGTTATAAAGTTTAAAGTGGTCTTAGAACAATATATTCTGCTAGCATTAGCAGTTGCTCGGGGGAATGCTAACAATAGCTCAAGCTAGCATTAGCAGTAGCTTGGGGAAGTGTTAGCAGGAGATAGGGCTAATTCTGTGGTTAGCATTACCTAGGAATTCCACCTGCTCCATGAATCCTTTGAACAGCTCTTAAAAGTGAGCAATGAGAACAGAGTACAGAACGATTTATCTTATCTTCACCTCACGTTTCTGTTGGACATTCGCGTTGCATCAGTACCTAAACTACCCAATAACCACATGGGGTTTTGTCTGTGATTCAGTTGTTTTTTAATGATGATGATGTCATTGTTTGTCCTGAACTTAAATAAATCTGTGAACTCTGACAACCCTGTCTAGTGCACTTTACTTGTTGGATTGCTGCAGCAGTGTAATTTCTGTACCATTTTTATTTTCATTCAATACATGGTACTATGCGCAGTGGTTAGAGCTGTTGCCTTGCAGCAAGAAGGTCCTGGGCTCGTTTCCCAGCCTAGGATCTTTCTCTTTGGAGTTTGCATGTTCTCCCTGTGCATGTGTGGGTTCTCTCCGGGTACTCCGGCATCAGCTCCCACAGTCCAAAGACATGACTGTTAGGTTAACTGGTCTGTCTAAATTGTCCTTAGGTGTGAGTGTGTGTGTGCATGATTGTTTGTCCTGTGTGTCTCTGAGTTGCCCTGCGATGGACTGGCACTCTGTCCAGGGTGTACCCTGCCTGATTGCCCGTTGACCGCTGAAGATAGGCACCAGCCCCCCCCCCCCCCCCCCCCCCCCCCCACTTCTAATGAAAATCACAAAGCTGCTTGTGATAAATCATGCCCCTTAGGAATAGATCTGCATCCTTGTTTCCATATAAACCAGACAAACACAGTTGCTAACTATTTTTAGCTTGATATTAACTGGGTCATCGTGAAAGTAGATGATGTAAAGAACAGTTTTAAAGCTTTTAGAGTGAACCAAAATAGCAAAGCTGAGGTTCATAAATACAAATATGTAAAAATACCTCCCTGACTGTACAGTCAAGTGATTATCCTCAGTGGATTTGTCATGATCGGCGTGGGAGGTGATCTAATGCCAATAGATGTGCTGAATATAGCTTTTGGTCGTTTTTTTACACTCTGATTCTACCTTGAAGTTGTCTTCAGTCAGACCTTCTTCTGTCTTGGCATCTCTGATCATCGCAGCAACATAACGTTTCACCAGGTTCCTTAAAACCTCCTAATGCAGTAAAAATGGAACAAAAATACATTTGTGTGTTGTTTAACATAAAGCAATAAGCGACCAAACAACTAATCAGTGCAGAAAGGCACATCTGTAGCTATCTCCTGTAAACATGCAACTATCACCTCCTGTGCAGGTAGACAAATAGGAAAACCTCTACAGGGAATGATGATTAATGTCCTGCTGACAATAATTGGTTGGCTTATTGTGTGTGATGGTGCCAAAGCTTTCTATTCAGGCTGAAAATGGAAGCTACTGGGGAGCAGAATCAGTGTTTCATAAATGCTTAAATAGGGATTATTTACCTGATACTGATGATTTATCCTCAGGTTCTCTGCTGCTCTTCTCTGCAGGAACATCAGACAAATGTAAATGTAATTAGAATAGATTATGGTATTAATAAAACAAAAGTTTTCATTATTTAAACAACTGAAGCCTAATTATCATCAGTAAAATCCAATAAACGCTTCCTTACTCCAAGAGTCCCAAAGGATTCCGGGCGCTTGGACCGTGTCCTCTTACACACTTGCCTCTTGATCCAACACATGAGGTACCAGAAGGATTTGGGGCTGGGAATAATGTTGAAAGGCGCTGGGAGAGTTGCCCCTTCCTCAAAGTAACTCATCCACAGCTTCGTCCGGGCGAACTTCCACTCGATGTCCGCGTGGTCCTGAAAGCAGACACTTTTAAAAAGAACTACACAGCGGCGGAGCCCCGGGGGCGGATGAGGTTCGTCCTGGGTATCTCAAGGCTATGGATGTTGTAGGGCTGTGATGGTTGACACGTCTCTACAACATTGCGTGGTCATCGGGGGCAGTTCCTAGGGAGTGGCAGACCGGGGTGGTGGTCCCCATCTTTAAGAAGGGTGACCTGAGGGTGTGTTCCAACTATAGGGGGATCACACTCCTCAGCCTCCCTGGAAAGGTCTACTCCAAGGTACTGGAGAGGAGGGTCCAATCGATAGTTGAATCTCAGATAGAGGAGGAGCAATGTGGTTTTCGTCCTGGCCGTGGAACTGTGGACCAGCTCTATACCCTTGCAAGGGTGATGGAGGGGGCATGGGAGTTTGCCCAACCAATCCACATGTGCTTTGTGGATTTGGAGAAGGCTTATGACCGTGTCCCCAGGGGCACCCTGTGGGGGACGCTCCAGGAGTATGGGGTGGGTGGCTTTCTGTTAAGGGCCATTCAGTCCCTTTACCAGAGGAGCGTGAGTTTTGTCCGCATAGCCGGTAGTAAGTCGGACCTGTTCCCAGTGAGGGTTGGACTCCACCAGGGCTGCCCTTTGTCACCGGTTCTGTTCATCACTTTTATGGACAGAATTTCTAGACGCAGCCGTGGTGTGGAGTGTGTCGAGTTTGGTGGCAGGAGAATCTCGTCTCTGCTTTTTGCGGATGATGTGGTCCTCCTAGCTTCATCCAGCTCTGACCTTCAGCTCTTGCTGGGTAGGTTCACGGCCGAGTGTGAAGCGGCTGGGATGAGGATCAGCAACTCCAAATCTGAGACCATGGTTCTCGACCGGAAAAGGGTGGCTTGCCACCTCCGGGTCGGGGGAGAGGTCCTACCTCAAGTGGAGGAGTTTAAGTATCTCGGGGTCTTGTTCACGAGTGAGGGTAGGAGGGATCGGGAGATCGACAGGCGGATTGGTTCGGCGTCTGCAGTGATGCGGACGCTGAGCCGATCTGTCGTGGGGAAGAGGGAGCTGAGCCAGAAAGCCAGGCTCTCGATTTACCGGTCGATCTACGTCCCAATCCTCACCTATGGTCATGAGCTTTGGGTAATGACCGAAAGAACGAGATCGCGGATACAAGCGGCCGAAATGAGTTTCCTCCGTAGGGTGGCCGGGCTCAGCCTTAGAGATAGGGTGAGGAGCTCGGACATTCGGGAGGGACTCGGAGTAGAACCGCTGCTCCTCCGGATCGAAAGGAGCCAGTTGAGGTGGTTTGGGCATCTGGTCAGGATGCCTCCTGGACGCCTCCCCGGGGAGGTGTTTCGGGCATGTCCTGCCGGCAGAAGGCCCCCGGGTCGACCCAGGACACGTTGGAGAGGTTACATCTCCAATCTGGTCCGGGAACGCCTTGGGGTCCTGCCGGAGGAGCTGGTGGACAAGGCCGGGGAGAGGACGGCCTGGAGCTCCCTAATTGGGATGCTGCCCCCGCGACCCGGACCCGGATAAGCGGAGGAAGACGAAGACGAAGACGAATGAACAGATATTTGGTGGGTTTTAAAGGTCAACTTCACTCATTCGGACATTCCACAGCAACATGACTAACTCTCTTTGATCTGCAACGTGGATGTTTTATTCCCACAAATAACGCAAGCCTGGAGGAGTTGCTAATGCTAACGGTTAGCTTCTACTAGCCAAGGCATTCTCTGCTGTTTCTATGGACGTTAAACCAACAACAGCCTTCCCTGTCGTGAAGGGACAGTGTGACGTAGATCTGTCAGGGTTTTCTAATCCTAAAGTTTCACCATCCATTTTCCATCGGAGGCTAATGCAGGGGATAGGTGTAGGAGACTATTTTCATGAAAAACTCTGAGTGACCGACTACAATCAGAAATAATAATTAAAAACCTTTTTAGTGAAGTTGACCTTTAAGGCTTCTTTTTTGTATTTGATGTTGTTTTGTGCTTACAGCAATGTGCTGGTAGGAGTTGTTCATCATGGCTATGAGCATGTTGAGGAGCACTACCAGAGAGATGATGTTGTAAGTCCCAAACATGGTGGCTCCAACGAACTCGGTGAACTGATGGTCTGCATCCACGTTGGTCACATAGAGGCTGATCAGTCCAAAGATTGACCAGAAAAGAGACTGTAGAGTCTCAAATAACCTAAAAGATAATCATTTTAATCATCTTAATGCACTTTTTGCAGAGCAATAATTTTAGAAAGCCGAAGGAAATTCTTAATAGTGAAAAACAGTTTGCCTAAAGCAACCACAGTAGTTGTTTTTTAAATAATCTTAACACATTTTCCCACCAGTAACAGTCAAACCAGACTCTTTCACACTCACTTTCACAGCATCTCACATTCCCTCAGATGGACTAAACTCACGTAGAGAAAGCGTTATTCTGTTCCACGCAGCGGATGCCCTTGCATTTTCCTCTCTCCTCAGAAGCTTTCGTCTCATAGTAAAAGTACAGCTGGTTCAGCCCATTTGCAAAGGCCAAAAGAACCTGGAGAGAGACGAAAGTTAACTTCTGTCCAATGTTTCTGTCCCACTCCTGAATATCTGAGAGTTTACCAAACAGTAAATGAAGAGAAACTTGAGGATGTCCAGCAGCATCCTCCCGAGTGAGATCTGCAGCGGCCCCAGATGAGAGTTGGCTGTGAAGAGTGAGATGAGGCGCAGGGAACTGAAGATGTTTGCTATTGCAAACACGGCCTCAGCAACTAAGGTAGGATGCCACATTTCCCACTGGTTTCTGGGTTTGGTACCACTGTACTGAACAGAGGAAAAAAACACAGGAGACTGGTGCAGTGAAGAAAAAGGAGGAGATGCTTCAATGGAGCTTCAGCTTATCAGAAACAACGGGTTACCTTAGTGTAGGCTACGATCTTCAGAGATATAGTGGCCAAGTACAGAGAGTTCATGACAAAGTCCATCAGGTTCCACCAATCGTGGATGTAGTCCTGGAAACCCCCGTCCCACATCTGCTTGATCTCTGCCCAGATGAATCCTAACACACACACACACACACACACACACACACACACACACACACACACACACACACACACACACACACACACACACACACACACAACATTCTGATTGGTTCCAAGTTGTGTGATGTACGTTGAAATGAAAAGATGACAGAGAATTAAAGGAAATAGATTATGACTTCTATATAAAGATATTCATGAAGTTGTTTGCATAAAACCTCTCACATGAAACAATTTCAGGAATTTTATTTTTGACATTTTAAGTATCTTCCATAATGAGCCGTTTCAGGGCTCCGTCACTTTTAGAAAAGAAGCTGGAGCTGGCCCCGCCCACCCATCCCTTGCTTGAGCCGATTTTAGCTGAGAAGCTCTGATATCTGGTAGAGGCTTGTAACAAAACCTCTGCTCCTCCAGCAGCAGCTCACTTGGTCTTCAGAGGTGGTTCTGTTTTGATTTCCCTCGTTTGTGACATCACAAATGAGTAGTTCTTGAAACAGCTTGTTTTAAGCACATACTTCCTAAAACCAAACACTGACCAAAAATGCATGGATGTTTATTTGTCACGTTTGGAGTGTTTATAGAGGCAGTAGAGACCCACATGGCAGCACAAAAGGAAGGTGAGTTTAGCACAATATGTCCCCTTTAAAGCACTTTAAACTTTATTCATCACTCATTGAATGAGTTCTGCTGTGCTGGCTACAAATCCATTAAGGTAACAAAAAAAAAAACCTGAAAGATATTGATAACAATGTACAAGCAAGTTTTAAAATGTTGTAAACCAAAAATCTAAAATTAATGCAACCCTAATCCACTGATTTGGTTGTTTAGATGTCTCAGTGGACCAAAGAAAGTATTGAAATTCTAACTCTGTTGCAAAAAAATCAGTCAAGGCATTATTTTTTTAAGTCTTCTCATTGAAAAAGGAGAAGGGGGAAACAATTCTAAGAGTGTTTAAAAACCTTATAATTAAAAATTATAGATATTTTAGTTGCATAATAAACATCTGTATTAGTTTAGAGTGCAAAACAAATAAATCAGTTTAAAGTTAGGAAAACAAAACTTCCCCTTGACCATTCCTCAACCATCGGGATAACAGATGTTTCCCACATCTTTCATTGTCAGCCTTTTTACTCACCCAGCACCCACGGCAGTATCATCCACTCCACAGTGGTTGGTGCCGGGCCCTGCCTATCCTGCCTGTCCTGCTCGGGTGAGACGATGTGCTGGGAGGCGAGAAGCAGCAGGAACAGAAAGGTCAAGTAGGAAGCTGTGTGGCAGATAAACTTGATGAATGGCTTGCGGATGAAGAGGCCGTAGCGACTTTTAGGTGCGATGAGGTAACAGAGGGCGAACGTGGGATAGAGGAGGCCGATGAAGACACAGGTGATGAACTTTCCAGCCCAGTGGCGCCGCCTCCAGCCCGGGAACTCATCATACCACCTGGACGCCAGGAGCTGCTGACAGTTGGGCTGAGCTACAAACTTAAAAAAAGAAATTAAATTAAATAGAGCCATAAAATGTTCATAATAACACTTCATACAATAATCCAAAATGCAAGTGCAAGTTTCTGTTTAACCAGTTACCCAGTTACGTGATGTGCTTGAAACTATCTGCCAAAATTAGCACCTGCAGCAAGCTTGAGGTAAGGGCAAACCAATGATGGAGTGGGATGTGTTGGTGGAGTCAAAAACTAGAAGGTTATCAACTGCACGCACTGATATTTTAGAATAAAACACATTATTGGCAGCCGTGATGCAGAAAGCGGAGGATAGCTGTCAAGAAAGAAGAGGCTTATATTTCTGCTGCTTGTTTCCTACGTTTTCTTGGGATGTGAAAAATGAGATGAGATCATTTGACACCACAAAACAGAAATGAGTTGTAAAACATACAATTTTGTCTCATTTCCTGCTGTTTGGTAGTTTTGTTTAGTAAAAGGTTTGATGCACCTGTGTGTCAAGAACAATTCCACCAAACTACAGTTGTTTAAAGGTTCTTTTTATATTGAAAAAAAAAAAAGGATTGTGAATGTTCCCACTGGGAGCAGGCTTGCCTGTGTAAACACATTTACATCGATGCACACATTGTTCAGAGACATCACGCTGAGTTCTCATATCAAAATGATGACCTGCATCACTGGGTACCAATTTACTAACCGTGCAGAATTTTTACCATGGGAACTAGAGACCCTGTCTGTGTTGGGGGTTGAGGCACAAAGTATATCATATTCCCCCACTTCAAATACATTGAAGGCACAAAACATGACGCTGACATGTACGGCTGGAAGTGAGGGTTAGATCAGTTCTACCAACAAAAGGAGACGCTATGAAACATCTCTGATGGAGATCTACAATTATAATATTTTAAAGAGTTAAATGTAAAGAAGAAAGTGTATGACTATGCTATTTGTGTTTTTATTTTTGGTTTGATGTATTTTCATGTCTGTGCAGCACTCTGATGGCATATTTTGGGTATGCTAATAAAGGTTGAGTTGAGACTATGGAAAACCAAATGGACAAAAAGCATTAGGAGATCAGGAGGGATAGCAGGTTGGTGATCGGGGGATCGTGGGATTGATCCCAGCTCCCATCAGAGTAGTCTGCTGTTGTATCCTCCAGCGACGGTCAGCGGCATAGACATAAATACGTGGATGCACAATTGGGCGCTGGGGATCGTAAAAGCATCAACGCCATATTGGGTGGGTTCCTCACTCTCTAAACTCAACGAGTCGATGAATGGGCAACTCGGCTTGTCTTTTGTGCAGCCTACTGTATATTTAAATTATCATGCCATACCATATGTATGACAATGTGAAAAAGCTTAATAAAATGTGTTTTTATTTTTGTCGTGTAAACACCTTCTTCAGTAGAAATAAATGCACTGGGGCGAATTCAAGATGGCGGCCCGCTGCTACAGCAGCTCCAACAGGAAGCGCCAGTCCACGATGTGTCTATGTAGCCTATGCTGTCTGTGGTCAGCGGGGCACAAAATGGCAACTTCATCTTTGTCAGACCACCCCTGGGCGCTGTGGCTGAGTAGTAGCTTACTATCACCGGCAGTGTGTGAAGGTGTGAGTACATGAATAATAGAAAACACTTTGAGTGCCTAGAAAATTGCTTTATGAATCTAATTCATTATTGTTAATAATACAGGGTGATGAGCTTCAGTCAGCTTAGCAAACCAAACTAGCTTGAGTTAAAGATTAAAGTCTAATTAGACATCACACACACTGACTAAATTTGTTCTCCGCATGTGACCAATCCCCTGGGGCAGTGGGGAGCTGTAGACACGGCCATGCTTGGGAACCATTAGATGGTTCAACCCCCCAATCGAACCTCGTAATGCTATGTGTGAAGTGGGGAGGCATTGGCTCCTGTCTGGCAACGCTCCATTGACGGCTCTCGGTTGTGGGTCGGGTTCTAGCGTTGTCTTTCAAATGATCTCCGCATGCTACTGGACAATGAATGTGACATACTCAATGTGACATAGTCACTGTGCCCTGACTGGCCCACAAAGCAGATAAAGCTCTGTGACTTGTTCACTAAGCAGATAGAGCACTATGATTGGCCCACCATTATGGACCAATCACAGCTCTTTATGTGTTTGTAACCCTAGAGAGCTGTGATTGGCCAGCCAGAATGCTGCTAGGGGCTGCAGAGGTTCCAGTGGAGTGTTCCTAGACCAAACTTTGCAAAGCAAGAATTTGGTCTAGTTCGCTAGGCTAATTGGCTCCCCTTTTTTAAAGTCTTTGGTATGACCTGGCCGTGGATTTGAACCCGCAATCAGTCTCAGGGGAGAAACTCATATAGGGCACTGAGCAGGTGATGCTAACTCTATCTGCATTAAATTAATGTCAGTCTGTAAACTCAAGCTAACTACGGAGAGAGGGGAACGAAAGGGAGTTCATCCTTTGTGTGTTGGAGCTATGTTAGCATAGCCTGTTGTAGCATTAGCAGGGGTGTGTTAGCATTGCGAGTGCCTGGATTCCTGCTGGTTTTAGATGTTTCTCTGCTTGAAGACTGCAGATTTGATTAAAACGAGTGATTTGAAAGAAAAGAAAGAAAGAAAACGATCGTTTCTATAGCGTGCCTCTCAAGATAAAAATCACGAGGCGCTTCACATAAACAATGAATTTAAAATATATAAAAGATTTTAGAAAATGATGAAAAATACGTTTAAAATAAGCTAAATAGACAATTATGATTAAAATGCAAAGAAAGAGAGAGAGTGAATAGTAAAAAAGGAAATCAGTGGATCCTGGGGAAGGCGGAATGGGTGGGGAGAGCAGAATAAGGAGAGGGTGGTGATGATTAGCAGCTTCTGCAGGACAGATGAAGCTGAGTAGATAGTGTGTGTGTCTGGGTTAGGGTGTGTAGATAAGGTGTGTCTGAGCAGGAATAACAAAATCATTATTGACTGTGAAGCCTGCCGCACATGAGAGCAAGCCGATGAGCAAACAGCCTCGAATGACTGTTTGCTCAGCAGATACCTCGCTGCGTGCGTCTGGTTTTCACTGAGTTTTCTGCACTTCTGTAAAAGCATTTGTCAAATAAATACCCATTTACATAAAAACTGCAATGATTGGGAAATATGTGCCTGAAAATATTGACAAATGTTTCTTGCTTTTTTTTTTGCTGCACAGAGAACCTTCCTTTTCGACTGTATTTTTGAGTCTTTTTTCAGAGCAGCTGCTCCTCCATTTCTGCCATAAACCTTTCCCTGGAGCCTTTTCCTCTCAGTGAGAGAAAGTCTCAACAAGGCCAACATCAGTGAGATGACGCCCTCCTTTCACCCGTCACATTCACTTAGAGAACCTGCTGTTAAAGTGCCAAATTTGCCTCCTGCAGCTGTTTCACATAACTCAAGTCCAGTTGGAAAAGTGTCTCTCCACAAATCACATCTGTCCATAAGTGCCAGAAGACTGCTTATTGCTGAGTGCAAAGGATGTTTTTTTTTATTTCTGGCTCAGTAAAGACATGTCCCCCTGCAGCATCCTGCCTAAAAGGTCTGCTTAAAAGTTTCTCCTTTTTCAGACGTCATTCTGCTCGTATTTAGGACAGGTGCTGCAGAAGTTTGAATGTTACATGGTTTTGCAGTCTAGTTCACAGCCTCATGCAGCTGAGCTAGACCCACAAAACTTTGCTTTATGGACATTTTTGTTCTTGCAAAAACAGCTAAATGAATGATAGATGACTCAAAAGCCAGGAAAGGGCAGAGTTTAACATCTGGGTGTATTTTTATTGGTCTTTGAGGGCATTTCAACTCGTATCCAAAGACTGCATCATCGGGGAGTTACACATTCACAAGCTGCAGCTGAGAAAATCCCTCTGAAATATTCAGAGAATCCATACAGCATCATCACCATTTCCTCCTTCTTTATGCTCATTGTGGAGCAATAACCTCTGATTTGAATTCATGACTCCACAGATCTAGTTTCTGAAATGCTTGCATCTTGATCACCTACAAATCTATGAGGAGGAATTTTGTTGCGAGACACGTACGATTTTTTTTCCCAAAACTTTTTATGGTGGTTTTTGTACAACATAGAAGACAGACTGTGTTGTTGCTTTTCTCTTTGTCCCTGAGACCTCCGTTTGACCTCCAGGAATAAACAGCTTCCTGGGAGAACTTCACTATCTGGTCATATAGTCTTCTGCATCCTTTGCTTCACATTTGCATAGATGAATGCTGACTCCTTGTTGTTACTCCAACTTCGGTGTAATGCTACTTGGCTTGTTTTAATTGTGAAATAAATAAATATCCATCCATTCCTTTTCCTAAACTTCTGTGTGTGTGTGTGTGTGTGTGTGTGTGGGTGGGGGGTGGGGGGTGGGGGGGGGGCTAGTGCCTATCTCCAGCTGTCTTCGGGCAAACAGGCAGATTACACCCTGGACAGATTGCCAATCCATCACAGAATGAATAAATACACAAGCAAACAAACCAATAAATAAATATAACAAACAATCCAATAAATAAATGAACAAAACAATAAACAAAACAAATAAATACATGAAACAATATTATACTATTTGAATGTCGATAATTATGGAAATTTATTCAATTATGTTAATAACAAATAAAAACATATGATGCTAATTGTGAAATTTACTGAACATATAAAACCGTTTCTAATAGGCCTGTAAGGTCGAAACTAGAAGACTCCTACTAAAAGAGTCAAAATATATCTACTGAATGTTTGTAATATAATTTGACCAGGACAACTAATATACATCATTCTGTATGCTCTAAATAATAATTCCTTTTATTTATTCAAATTTACAAGAAATAAGGACTTAAAATATTTAATTCTATTTGTAATAAATCTATTTCAAGTCCCATTAGTCATCGTCACTGACCCATCCCCATGTGGAGTAGTGAGCAGCAGCAGTGGCTGTGCTCGGGAACTAAGTGGTAGTTTAACCGCCCAATCCAACCCCTTAAAGCTGAGTGTCAAGAGGGGAGGTATCGGGTCCTATTTTTAAGGTCTTTATGACTCACCTGACTCAGTCCCAGGGCAGACACTCATTAACAGTTCTTGGGACCACATAGGTCAATGCGCGTTGGCAAACTATGGACCTCGTACATCACCGCGTGCTCCATAAATTGAACTGTATGGCCGGCGGTGAGATGCCTTTGTGTCCCCTCGTGGAGTTAACCGCCCACCGACCTTCCTCCTTCTACACTACTACCTCTCGCATGGACGACATCATCATTGCGTACCACCTGCGTGAGTGGCTTCTTCTCGTTAATGCGCGTTGGGGACTATCCCGTTTCCTATCCTCTTTGTGCCTGACCAGGATCAAAGACCAAAGGCGCCAAGATCCAAGACAAAGACCAAAGACAAAGGCGTCCAAGGAGACCAACGTCCTAAGGGACAAACCCACCTGTGCTTCCGACAATCAAGTCGACCTACGTTCATGAGGGACAAACCCATCTGTGCTTCCGACGATCGAGCTTTGGGCGCGATCCCCGAAACCAAAAGGGGGAATGTTGAGGGTCTGACCTCATGAGGAAATTACTATGCAGTGATTTTCTCCAAAATGACTGTGCTTAAATTGCTTTGAAAAGCAAATAATCACATCAGCGCCAAGAAACTTCATTTCCCATGATGCTTTGCACACGGAAGCATTGTGATGACGTCACCGCCTAATACCAGAAACACATTCTGTGCATGTGTGGGAGTCACAGAGCTTTCCCGCGAACTCAGACTATAAATCATCAGGAAAGACAAAGGAACCTCGTTCTTTTGCCCAGGATACCTGGCGGTAAGGACACGCTTGTTGAACGCTCCGACTCCCTTTAGCACGCGGAAGCTCTAAGTGCCCAAGTTGAGCCACGGAACTGCTAGAAGACTAAACTGCAAGCCCATCAGATCTGCTCGTTTGTGCTCCCCTCCAGCTGATGTTTGAGGACACAGAACTGCGGAGGAAAACAACAACTCCATCAAGCACGCTGTAAGTTCTAACTCTGCACAGAAAGAAACTTTGCTGTCTCTGTCCAGCCCGTGGAGAAACACTCGTGGGGCCAAAACAACGGAGAAAGCATCAAACCGACGGACGACGCCAAACTGCGGAGAAACTGCGTGGAAACACGGACAACCGTCAAATCAAAACAGCGGGGGACGCCTTGCTGTTCTGGTGATCAGAAAACTCATTTCTCTCTCTCCTTTTCTTCTCCCGTTTCCTCTATAGTCCAGAATAAGCAATAAAACCGCGCTATTGCTTAAAAAGTAGCTTCGTGTTTTCCTCTTTCGTCCCAAACACGTCCGTCGGGTCATTTTGAAAGAATAAACTGCTTATTGATCATTGTTTGGTATCTTTAAATGTTTTCTGCTTGGCCACGTGGTTAAACTAAAAGATATTATTCGTGATTAATCTTTTGTGTTGTTTCATGATCCTTTGAAATGTTTTGAGTGAATTTAAGGTTAAGTTACATATGATTCTAAGTGCCTTGGAAGTTAAAGTGCAAGTTGCCACCCACACTTTAGCCAGACAAAGGGGTCAGCCATCTTGTATACAGACTCCATTTTAGAAACACACACACATACATACACACAAAACACCTTGAACATTATTTTGAATATACATCCTTTTATTATATCACATGGTTATTATTCATTTATGCCACTGTTTATTCATTTGACAAATTGTTAATTAAACGTTATAAAATTCAGATTTTCGTCTCCAGTAGCTTTGTTGTGTCGAAGAGAAGTCTCTGCTCCAAGGATTCTACGAACTTCAAGAAAGACTGATAAGAGTTTTGGATTCAATTTTTCCCCGGTAGAACGGGGTGGTGCCCCGGAGATGTCTAAGAATATCTTAATTAATTAATAAATCAGTAAATATTCTCATATTTACAGAATTTATTGAAGAATCCAAAAGTAAGTTAAAGCTTACTAATTGTTCGCTCCTAATAACCCCAACATTAATTGGTGCCCCGTGTGAGGCTTGGATACACAGAGATTTCTATCCGGCACAAACAAACAAATAAATCCAAAGAGCTTGAATTAAAAATAATTAGTTGTTCAGCCTTGAACCAATAACAGAGTGGTGCTGATTTCGCTGAGCAGGAAGCTGCAGCGAACTCTCACCAGTAACTCGGTGCTTCTTTAAAGGTGCAACGTGTAATTAATTCTGGTTAACCTTTTAGGTTAAAATTCAGTTCTTCATTAAAGGTGCAGTATGAAAGTGATTCTGACTAACCCTTTTAGGCTAAAATTAACTGCTAATTTAGCGACTTTAACTCACAGTGGCTATTATAACTAACTGAAACCTTCACTCAAAGACTGATAACACCCTGTTTGCTAATATTCTGAAGGAATAACTAGCATATTTAACACCCAAGTGTTGTAAGACGTTGCTACGGCAACGCACCAGCTTTTGCTAAAATACTGAAAGGAATAGTATTTTAGGCATTAGTCACGGCATTCCGTGCAATCTTAAAACGCTAAAACCTATGCGCACAAAGGTTAATTTAGTGTTTTCTGCTACAAAGCTAGCAGTTGCTGCCAATAGGTGCAGCTTTGAGCTATCTGCAGAAGCTCTACTAGGCTATTTTTGGTTCGGTTGTTAAAATGGAGGGACAGAGTAGTGAACTGACCAACTCCCAGCAACCAGGTGGCGCTGCGGCCCACGAATGTGAACCTGGCCTACTTTCTGGACAAATATTGTCCAAACTGGTCGCGGTTGCTCGAGAACCTGACTACCCTTCTAGGGATTTCACTGAAGAACAGCTTGACGCTGTAATTGATCAAATAGAAAACCCGGATGGTACAAAACCAATCCAGGTTCACTTAGCTAAGTTAGCCCTGATCCTCTATAAGATAGACCTTCAACGTGGTCAGAAGATCATGAACCTCCAGAGTATGCTAGCTGAAAAACAGCGAAATGGAAGGCTGATCGAGGAAGACAACACCCGCACCGATCCTGGGGACAATGGGGAGGAGACCCCGCCCCCTTCTGCTGATGACAACAGACAGTGGGAAGGGGGGAAACACCGTGACTCTCTGGACGGACGCACGCCGCAGGGGAGAGATGAAGCTTATCTGTCCCAACCTTCGGCCCCGTTCCCTACACACACTATAGGGCATTCAGTACCATCTAGGGGCCGAGGGCAGTTCGCCCTCGAACCCCAGGTTGGACCACCACCCTCATCTTCACGGCCTTCTCAATCTGTGAGAAGTCGACCAGCTGAGCGGCACCTCTATTTAGACCGCTCCCCCAGTCCACGAAGGGTGCAAGGTGCCGATTGGGGTTATGCACCCCAACCTGCACCTCCACCATCCACCCATCCTAGCTACTCCGGTATTCGGCATGCCAGCAACCAGCTGCATGACAGAGCATACTACGCAGACGTGCCCCGGGAGGAGGACCTCCCAGGACACCCATGTGACGTGCCAGCAGCCCGCCACAGCATGCCGAACCCCGATTTGGGCCCCAGGAGTCAACATTGGGAGCCCAGAGCACACCAGCGATATCCAGTGCACTCTGAGACAGACCGTGGGTCAGAGTCAGAGGATGACGCGCCGTACCGTGAGTCAGGGCTCCGTGTACGTCAAATTGAATCGCTAGCTAAAGACATAGAACGCTTTGATCCTAACACCAATGAATCCAATGTCAACGATTATCTCAGGGAGATAGAACGTTGTCTGCTTGATCTTCCAGCACCCTCTTCAAGGGAAAAGCTCAAGCTAATTTGGAAAACCACATCTAGAACGGTGCACGGTTTCATGGAAACTCTACCATCTGACATTCGAGATCGGTACTCCTCGCTCTGCCGAGCGTTGAGAGATGAATAAGCCACGTATGCAGACTCTGCGTCAGCTACAATGGGGGCCTTCTCCATCAAACACGGGAGGAACGAACCCCCCAGAGAGTATTATCGCCGACTCAAACGTGCTTATTTCCAAGGTCGAAACGGCCCTGGGCTCGAGGAAGACCCTGCCTTCAGATCCCTGTTCATTCACAACCTGCACGAGTGTGTTCGCTCCGAAGTCTCAATGTATTGTCGGATGAAAAAACTGACAACTCAGTAGATTAGGAGATACACTCAACAGGCTTGGGAAGCCGGCGGAAAGCCCCAAAAGCCTGACGCACATCACCGCGTCATGCACCTAGCTCCTGACGCCGAGCCGCGTTTGGAGCTCGAAGGCACAGAAGCTCCACCCACTAAGCCAAAATCTGCTAAACCTAGACCTGCTAAACCGCGAGAGCAGTCCCAATCTCCTCAACAGGGGAAGGGGGGTGCTGATTGGCTGCCTAGGTCTGGACAATCAGACAGGAAGTGGCCCAACCAAAACCAACGGCATGCAGGTCGGAACAATGGAAGGTTTAAGGAGCGCCGCCAACAGGTAAGTCCCGAACGCGGGTCCATGAATGAGTTCCTGACCAAAGCCGACCTCCAGGAAATGTTTCAGCAGTTCCTAGATAAACAGAAGGAACAGCTGAGATCTGCAGATGAGACCCCTGCACCAAAGTCTTCTTCTAAGAAGCCAGACCCAGAGCCAACGTCCGCATGACTAGGCGTGGCTCAACCCCCCAGCGTGGCCAGGACCTACCTGATCATCTGGGGAAACACTACTGGTAGATCACAGGAGTCTCCTGAAATCTACCCCCCAGAGAAACCTGATACTAAGTTTCTGAAGTTCCTTGGTGACTTAACAAACCTTGATCATGCTCGCCGTTTGTACTGTAGCACCAACGTAGGTGGATGCATACAGGTTGATGCTCTGCTGGATACCGGCTCAGAAATCACCCTGATGTGCTCCACACTGTTCCATCGCGTGTCTGACACCATGCGGTCGCTCAGGAAACCAGTCCAGGTTGAACCTTGTGACCTGAAAATCACCAGCTACACCCAGACCCGGGAGTGTATCACTCACCGGGCGTGGCTGGACATCACCTTCCAAGACATGACTCTGGTTCACCCGTTTTATGTCTGCCAGCTAGACACTGAACCACTTCTCGTTGGTCAGGACCTGCTTGAACGTCTAGCTCCCCTCATCGACTGTCAGAAGGGTCAACTTTGGGCCCAGGTGGACACACCTAAGCCCTGGAACCCGGATAGCAGCCGACCATCCTCCATTCTTGAAGTCAGCATAAGTGAGCAGCAAAACCCTTGTTCCAAGGTCATGCCCCTCCCTACGGCTCCCACAAACGATGTCCGCCTGCAAAGGCACGAAACCGCTCCTGGAACTCCTCTCCGCACACATTCATCTTTTCTCTGCTCGCTGAAGAACGTCAGCCTGCAGCCATATGCACCACACATAGTTGGTGGTCTTACCATCAACTGCACCCACATCTCAGATGCTCGCCTTGCTCTTTGGTCAGAAAAGTCAGCCATCAGCCAGCAGACGTTTGAACACCTGCGTCAGAAGGACCCCCTTTTGGTCAGTGTGACACGTAGCCATCGGCTCTTGTCACCTACTTGGCCGCAGAGGCTCCTGAAAGCGCCAGAGGTCTGCTCTCTGACTATCCAGCTTGGAGCAAGACAGCTCACACATACATTCAGCATCATACCACAGCTTGATCCACCTGCACTCATTGGAGCAGATCTGCTGGTTCGACTCGGTGCCCAGCTGGACACTTGCAATCAAGTCCTTTGGGCCCGGGCCACACCTTCCTCTGAGCCTTGCTCAGAAGGCCATGAACACTTGCTGTCCGGTCAGACCATTCCACAGGCCTGCCGTGCAGTGGTTGAGGCCAGCACGGTTCTGCCCCCACAGGTCAAAGGAGTGCCTGTTCGTCTGACTCTGATGAAGCATCAGAAGCTGCCAGGCACACAGGCCTTCTTCCAGCCATCACCACACTTCTTGGAGCTCAACTTAGCCGTCTGTGGCACGCCACTCTTGGAGCTGAACAATCGTTCTGCCTACTTGTTGGTCGAAAATCCGACCCGGAGTCCTATCCACATGCCGGCAGGAAAGCCCTTGGGCATGCTGATAGATAGCTCATTCCATGACTTCGAACTTTCAGTCCCCGTGATCGGACAACTTCCGTTGTTCTTGAACGACAGATAGGTTGGTGCAGACACATTCAGTACTTTCCCCTCACAAATGATTACCATCAAGCGGCATGAAGCCCTTCCTGAGGAACCCATTTGCAGTGCAACCTTAGATACTGACGGCGGTCAGTGTCTAACGGTTTTTGCAATAAATACTCAACCCTCTGAGTCACCGGTTGAAAGCCCAGAACACCAGAGATCCTCCTCCTTTGAACCTTATGACGGCTTCGAAGCCGAAGTCAGCCAGCAGCTTGACAAAGCGGATGCGCTGGAGTCAGAGGAGCAGAGAGCAGAGCTTAGAAGCCTGTTCTATGAGTTTCAGTCCGTCTTATCCAGGGACTCCCTGGACTGTGGACTCACAAACCTGCATATGGTTCGCATTCCAACGAACCCGAATGCCCCTCCTACTTTTGTACGTCAGTACAAGATTCCCCTCGCTGCTTATGAGTCGATCCAGGAGATCCTTGATCAGCTGAAGGAGAAAAACATCATCAGAGAGTGTAACTCCACTTACAACTCTCCCATCTGGCCGGTTCTGAAACCGACTGGGAAATGGCGTCTCACCATAGACTATCGTGCATTGAACAAACAAGTGCCTCTCTCCAGGTGGCCTATGATCCATTTAGATCAAGAGCTAGCCAGAGTCAGAGATGCTCGTTTCTTCTCTACGGTTGACGTAGCCAACGGCTTCTGGACCATGAAGGTTGAGCCGGCAGACCAGTATAAACTGGCATTCTCCTTTGGAAATCGCCAATATACTTGGAACCGCTGCCCCTTTGGCTACTCTAACTCACCTGCCGAGTTCAACATCTTCCTCCACAAAGCCATGTCAGATGCTGCTTCCAGAGGGAACCTCATATATGTCGATGACATCTTGATGAGGAGTCGAACCTTCGAGGAGCACCTGGCCGAACTCCGTCACGTGCTGCAACAGCTCGCTGACGCCGGAGCTAAATTGGCGATTCTCAAGGGACAGTGGTGTCGAACCAAAGTGGAGTATGTTGGACTGCTGGTGGGCCCTAATGGAGTCGAGCCCCAAGCGGGACGCCTTAGGGCCATTCAGGACATCAAAGCCCCAGCTAATCTGACTGAACTCAGGAGCTTCCTCGGAGTCTGCAACTACTCCAGGCAGTTCATTGAGGAGTATGCTGAAATAGCGAGGCCCCTTACTGAGCTGCTTCGGAACGACACACCTTTCGTGTGGGACAGACCCCAAGTACTCTCCTTCCAGTTCCTAAAACAGAAGTTGGCGTCCGCACCCTGTCTGGCTTACCCAGACAAGGATAAAGAGTTCTACATAGAGGCTACTTTCTCCTCTCACTGCCTGAGTGCTGCTTTGAAGCAGAAACACGATCAGGACATGAGAGTTGTGGCATACGCCAGCAAGCCTCTGAGCAAGGTGGAACTCCAGTTCTCAGACTGCGAGAGAGCTCTCCACTCTACAGTCTGGGCCGTCGAAGACTTTCGTAGTTACATCGGTGGACAGAAAGTGATCATTGAAATGTGTCATCAGCCTGTCACCTTCCTAAACAGCCAGCGTCTGCGCGAAGGAAGAGTGTCAAACAGCCGCATTGCGACGTGGATGATGGTGCTCCAAGGATACAAAATTGAGGTCAAGTATGGTCAGAACACCAAGCTAGCACTAGGACAAGGGCTAGCAGGCTGCCAGTACTGTGACTCTGACTCCGTCAGGGGCCCCTGGACACACCTGCCGCAGTCTACCCAACCGCATCCAATCATCACTACTTTGATGAGAATGTTTGCCAAGGGCTTTCGAAAGTTTACACTGACGGATGTGCCTACCTTCACGAAGGCCAGCTCCGTGCTGGGGTTGGAGTCGTTTGGGTGGACTGTGACACCAAGCAACCAAATCACTACCGGTTGGGCCAAAAGTCTAGTCAGTATGCCGAAATTGCTGCAGTGTTGATAACCCTCCAGCAGGCGGCAGCCTTGGACATCACTCAAATCGTCCTTTGCTCTGATTCAAACTACGCTAGACACAGCTTCATTTCTCACTTCCCCATGTGGAAGGAGAACCACATGAAAAACGCCAGGAACAGAGACGTGAAACACTTGGAGTTATTCCTAGCGTGTGATCTGCTCACCACTGAGAAAGGCATAATGGTCTACTGGAAAAAGGTCAAAGGTCACTCCAGGACCCTAGGTCCGGAGAAAGATGGTAATGACGAAGCAGACCGCCTTGCTAAGCTCGGTGCTGACCAGGGAACCTGCTGGGAATTCAAAGACGAGTGGCTTCCACCCAAGGCCGTTCACGAGGTCTGTGCGATTACTCGTCGCCATGCTAAACAGGCAGACGAACCTCGGACAGTTGAGGTACCCGTGTTTCTAGGCAGACAGCCACATGACGCGGACCTAGTCACGATGCAGGAACAAGATCCTGACCTGAAGCTCATCCGCGAGCTTCTCCAAAAGGGCCCGATGTCTGAACAACCGTCACCACCTACTGGCGCAAGCCGAGATTTGGTAACCCTGCATCGTCAACTTGCGCACCTGAAACTACAAAACGATTTGTTAGTTTACATGCGTGACGACCACAACCCGCCTCGCTGGGTCGTTCCACTCGACCACAGAGGAGTAATGCTTGCCTACGCCCACGACGCTCCGGTTGGAGGTCACCGCGGAGCAAAAGCTACCCCCGCGTCACTGACAGAGGTAGCATATTGGCCGTCGATGTCCAAGGACGTACACAGCTATGTCCAAGGCTGCCTCATCTGTGCCCAGTTTCAACCCTCCCAGCCGCTTGCTAGAGCACCACTGCAACGCAGGGGAATAACCTTCCCTTGGTCCCACCTGCAGATCGACTGGGTTGGACCGGTTCCCAAATCGGCAAGAGGAAACAAATATATGCTAACTGTAACTTGCAGTTTCACAAAGTGGGTTGAGTGCCTTCCAGCGCCAAACGATACAGCCGTCACAACCGCTGTACTGCTGATTAACCACGTTTTCAGTCGATGGGGACTTCCACTCTGCATTGACTCTGACCGAGGAACTCATTTCACATCCAGTGTAATGACGTCTGTTTGAACTTCTGGGAGTGGAAGTGAGATTCCACCTCCCCTATCACCTACAGTCATCCGGACAGGTCGAACGGATGAACCGCACGGTCATCACCATGCTCAAAAAGTACGTCTGCTCCACTGGGAAGGACTGGGACGTTAAGCTCCCTCTGGTCCTGATGGCCATACGGTCCACTCCCCAGCGATCCACGGGGGTTACGCCCTTTGAGATGATGACCGGCAGACTGATGACTCTACCACTGCACCTCCTGTATCACCCAGAGGATGTCAGTGTTGCCACTGCCTATACCGCTCATCAGTATGTGGCAGACTTGAAAACACACCTTAGAGCTACGTTCGCGCACGCTCAGAAGAAACTGGAGACCAACGTAGAAGGCGCTAAAGCCTACTACGACCAAAAGACAACCAGCCGCGAATACGAGGTGGGTGACAAAGTATTCTACTTTCGGTTCGCCCAACCGGCACGCAAAGCTAAGAAGTTCCTGCCCTGCTGGTCAGGACCCTTTGAGATCGTGGCAAAACTCTCTCCAGTTGCATACAGATTACGCATCACCAAAGCGAGACAGGAGCCTGTCCACAAATGGGTGCATGCAAACCAAATCAAACCCTACGTTAAACCATCCCCGCGGGTACAGCGACCAGACTCCCCGCAGGAGGTATACGTAGTCTCTACATAGTTCTATGCATGGAAATGGAAAGGGGGGAAAGTGCACGTTTAACCCATTAACATGTACTAACCGACAAAGAACCAGCCCCCCCCCCCCCCCCCCCCCCCCCCCGCCGTCACTTTCACTAACCAAGAGAACCTCCTCCTCCTAGAACGCTAACAGGAAGTACTTACTAAAACCTTACAGGGTACTCTGGTACCTGTCAACCTACACTATGTTCTGATTAATGAATCTCTACGTGCAATCAAGACTTTGTCTGAAACCATACATCAGGATATTGTGTACACACGAGTGGTGAGAGATGTGATGCAGGACCTGCTCAGGGAAGTAAGTTCCACGCTAGACAGCTTGGTTGAAAGTCGTATTTCCCCGTACTTGGTACCACTGGACCTGCTCAAGGTTAGCTTGACAGCTGCTACCCCTCTACTGTGCACCTTTCACAAATCCACCTAGCGTACAGCCTAGGTAGTGCAATTCCCATTCACGTTGATGCAGAAAATTAGAACTCGGTTTCCTGTTACGTTCCCATAATTGTGACAACTCTCATCTATAGGGTTAAGTCGATGCTGAACATTGGTATTTGAAAGGACGGTAGGCATTTCCACCTTGAACTAGAAACCTGGCACTCCATCATCTCAACCTCGAACACCATGACTCAGAGATTGAGATCATGGACGCTTTCCAGGGTTATAACTTTGCCTTCGATTTAGAAATTGACCAACAATTACTGATTGAAGGAACCAAATTTGTTAAGTTCACACAAAACCCGCGTGAACTTACTTTGACGCCCAAGACGCTTCATTGACACAGATTATACCACCTTAATCTGCACAGTGGTCGCCCTGGGGATGGGATGGCTCATCACGGCCGTGGTAGCTTATTCCGCCTACAGGCGTATTAAGAAACTCCAAGATAAGATGCACTTGCTCACCTACGGTGTGCCTCGTAACTGCGTTCGGGGAGACTCCAAGCTTGAATGTACCACACCTGTCTAAAGGGGGTGAGCAACATTTTCTTTGTTATTTTGTAACCCTACGAGTAGTTCTCATTTTAGTCTACCTCACATATTTATCTGAGTGTTGCAGTATGTCACATTCTTTATAAGCTACACACTGAATGTATGACCTAAGAATATATTTTATGAGACCTCAAGGTTGCTATGAATTTTCTTGGATGTTATATGTTTATTTTTTTTGGGTTTTCTGTATTCTTGTTTCTTACTTGGTCACATATTAACTAGTGGTTATGTGCCGGCCCAGCTCAGTCTGTCAATGACTCTGTCTGACGCACCAGCACATTGTAGTACCTCTTAGTTTTATGGTCCTTGTTTTAGCCCAAAGACTGTCCTGATCCACCCTTTGGACCAAAAAGGGGGGAATCTTGGGACCACATAGGTCAATGCGCGTTTGCGAACTATGGACCTCGTACATCACCGCATGCTCCATAAATTGAACTGTATGGCCGGCGGTGAGATGCCTTTGTGTCCCCTCGTGGAGTTAACCGCCCACCGACCTTCCTCCTTCTACACTACTACCTCTCGCATGGACGACATCATCATTGCGTACCACCTGCGTGAGTGGCTTCTTCTCGTTAATGCGCGTTGGGGACTATCCCGTTTCCTATCCTCTTTGTGCCTGACCAGGATCAAAGACCAAGGTTGCCAGGATCCAAGACAAAGACCAAAGACAAAGGCGTCCAAGGAGACCAACGTCCTAAGGGACAAACCCACCTGTGCTTCCGACAATCAAGTCGACCTACGTTCATGAGGGACAAACCCATCTGTGCTTCCGACGATCGAGCTTTGGGCGCGATCCCCGAAACCAAAAGGGGGAATGTTGAGGGTCTGACCTCATGAGGAAATTACTATGCAGTGATTTTCTCCAAAATGACTGTGCTTAAATTGCTTTGAAAAGCAAATAATCACATCAGCGCCAAGAAACTTCATTTCCCATGATGCTTTGCACACGGAAGCATTGTGATGATGTCACCGCCTAATACCAGAAACACATTCTGTGCATGTGTGGGAGTCACAGAGCTTTCCCGCGAACTCAGACTATAAATCATCAGGAAAGACAAAGGAACCTCGTTCTTTTGCCCAGGATACCTGGCGGTAAGGACACGCTTGTCGAATGCTCCGACTCCCTTGAGCACGCGGAAGCTCTAAGTGCCCAAGTTGAGCCACGGAACTGCTGGAAGACTAAACTGCAAGCCCATCAGATCTGCTCGTTTCTGCTCCCCTCCAGCTGATGTTTGAGGACAAAGAACTGCGGAGGAAAACAACAACTCCATCAAGCACGCTGTAAGTTCTAACTCTGCACAGAAAGAAACTTTGCTGTCTCTCTCCAGCCCGTGGAGAAACACTCGTGGGGCCAAAACAACGGAGAAAGCATCAAACCGACGGACGACGCCAAACTGCGGAGAAACTGCGGAGAAACACGGACAACCGTCAAATCAAAACAGCGGGGGACGCCTTGCTGTTCTGGTGATCAGAAAACTCATTTCTCTCTCTCCTTTTCTTCTCCCGTTTCCTCTATAGTCCAGAATAAGCAATAAAACCGCGCTATTGCTTAAAAAGTAGCTTCGTGTTTTCCTCTTTCGTCCCAAACACGTCCGTCGGGTCATTTTGAAAGAATAAACTGCTTATTGATCATTGTTTGGTATCTTTAAATGTTTTCTGCTTGGCCACGTGGTTAAACTAAAAGATATTATTCGTGATTAATCTTTTGTGTTGTTTCATGATCCTTTGAAATGTTTTGAGTGAATTTAAGGTTAAGTTACTTATGATTCTAAGTGCCTTGGAAGTTAAAGTGCAAGTTGCCACCCACACTTTAGCCAGACAAAGGGGTCAGCCATCTTGTATACAGACTCCATTTTAGAAACACACACACACATACATACACACAAAACACCTTGAACATTATTTTGAATATACATCCTTTTATTATATCACATGGTTATTATTCATTTATGCCACTGTTTATTCATTTGACAAATTGTTAATTAAACGTTATAAAATTCAGATTTTCGTCTCCAGTAGCTTTGTTGTGTCGAAGAGAAGTCTCTGCTCCAAGGATTCTACGAACTTCAAGAAAGACTGATAAGAGTTTTGGATTCAATTTTTCCCCGGTAGAACGGGGTGGTGCCCCGGAGATGTCTAAGAATATCTTAATTAATTAATAAATCAGTAAATATTCTCATATTTACAGAATTTATTGAAGAATCCAAAAGTAAGTTGAAGCTTACTAATTGTTCGCTCCTAATAACCCCAACACAGTGTTGGGGAGAATACTTTGTAAATGTATTTAGTTACAGGATACTGAATACTTGCTTTAAAATGTGTTCTGTAATGTATTCTGTTACTTTGTTTAATCTTGGTACTGTATTCAGAATACTTTCCCATAAAAGCAGCATTTAGGTTTATTAAATCACAATATGTCTTGATAGCTACTCCCGCAGGAAAGCAGGCCACATTAATCCTAAATGTCATGTACTGACTGGGAGGGGGAGGGGGGGGGGGTTAAATTAGGGATGTCCCGATCCAATCACATGATCGGAAATCGCCCGATCGTGGTTTCAGACTGATCGGGACTCGGATACTGCGGTTCAAATTACAGGAGATCAACTTGGTTCTCCTTAAAGGTTGTCAGGCTCCCCTGATAGCCTTAAATTACACACCCAGAAGGAGCCCAAAAATGATCCAGTTTCTACCTAAATTATATTATTCATATACAGCGTAGAGGGGATTATTTTGAGCAGAGCAGCATCCAGACCGCTGATTATTCATGAACTCCAGCTGCGTTCTGCACACGGCCACAGTAACAGTTTCTAAGTTGCGTCACCCAAAATATACAATTAACACACAGTTGTTCGTGTCCGTTCATTTTCTCTCTGGTAAGTTCTGTCTGTGTTTGAGCATGACGTGTGGACGCGCTCGCGCTGCCCCCGGCTGCAGCGCTCGTCACTGGCGCAGCCGGGCAGCGCAGCTCACACTCCGCTTTTTTTGCGGTCAATAGATCAATTTGATCTGCTAGTTAAAAATTTACTTGTGAGGTGAAAAAGAAGGAAGCAGGCAGGAGTTTTTCTGGAGGACTGGGAGATGCAGGAAGATCAGAGACAGACAGGACAGGAAGATAGGAAACTAAAAACCATGAAAACAAAACAAAGTTCTTAAAAAAATGTAGGTAGATTTATCCCACTACACGTTTGTACCTGTGTAAAGCAATAATTTATCAGCATGTAGTATTTATTTAGTTGATACAATTCAGATCATCTTCATAACTCCGTCCCATGTCCAGGGACGTATCTAAGTATTTTGGGGGCCGAGGTAAAATAGACCCCTGCCAGGTATTTTAAGTTGAAGTGCTATCTGTTTTTATATTAGACTTTTTAGATTTGCAATAAAGTCCAAAAGTGAAAAAAATATGTTATTTATTACTTGATTGTTCAAGCTACCAGTGATCTGTTGTTAAAAATTTAAATAAAAAGGTAATTAAATAAAAAATAAGGAACATTCTGGAACATTTTCTTCCTTTTCTTTTCTTTTTTCTATGTATCGAAAGTATCTGATCGGGACTCGGTGTTGGCAGATTCTCAAAATCAAATGACTCGGACTCTAGGGCAAAAAAAACCTGATCGGGACATCCCTAGATTAAATTATTTTTGTTACTTTATTTATCAAACAGTCAATAGAAAATATATTTCTGTTTCTGTGAGAAAGTGCTTGAACATTGCACAGCATTACTGTCTGCAAGAAAATGTAATCGAGACAAATCGCTTCTAAATAATTGGGACTGGCCAATCACAGTGCATTTATTTAGAAAAAATGAAGTATTATTTGAATTTTTTATGTGTTTTGTAATTTTTCCAAGATGTAATCGCGGACTGCCTCATTGAGAGACATCCAAAGCAGTCCAATCACAGCGCTCTATATGTTTGATTAGCCAATCATAGCACTCTGTCAGCCAAATGGGCAGGATGTACCTGCAAGTTAGCAAACCAAGATGGCTGCTGCTCCGTAGTGGTTCAATCACAGCATTGTTTTGGTTTGGTGGGCCAATCACAGCACTCTGTTGGTGGACGGGATGTTACTGATATAAAGATAGCGGTGGATGGTTTGAAATGGCTTTGGCATCAACTTTAGACTGTTTTTGACTTAGGGTTTTCATTGAGTCGAGGGGAGATTGAGGTACTTAAGTTTATTTCGAAAAGGATGTATTTGCATCTTTTTTGACGGAGTAGGGCGGACCGCATCGTTGACTTGACATCCGTAGCGGTGAGTGCGTCTGGTTGTTTGGTATCCAATACCACCCCGCGCTTAGAGCAGAGACTAGAAAGAGAGCTGAGAGTCGTCAATGAACCGCAGACAATGCCCGACAATTTATTTATTAATTTATTGAATTTCTTTATTAATCTTTCGGGTGAAAAGTGAAAAACACACAAGTATTCCAAGTATTCCAATGATATTACGAAAGTAACTGTATTCTAAATACCACGTTTAAAAATAGTAACTGTGCCGCAATACAGTTACTCATAATTAGTATTCTAAAGACGTAACGGGGTACTAGCATTCCAGTACTCCACAACACTGCTCATTAATATTTCACTTTTGAAATAAGTGACAACATTTTCCAATTTTTCTCATTTTTGATTTTTGTACCTGTATTTACTTGGCAATGCGGTTTTATTTCTACTTATATCATACACAGAGGGAATTCAATGTGCCTTTCAGTTGCAAGAAAGACAGTAGATAACAGTAGACAACAATCTAAAACAGTAGATTTTAAAATGAATTTTAAAATACATAAATAAAATGAAGTTACAAAAAGAAAAAAGACAAACTTATGGACGAACAGTAGTGCACAAGGTGCAGCAAAGGTTTTAAAAACATGCTAAAGCACTAAATTACAGCTTTTAGGAGGCATCACAAGGGGGCAACATGGAGCTGCAGCATGTCAAATTTCTATATTTTCCTTTAGTATCTCAGATAATTTCAGAAATTAGAAGACCTGGTTTTCTGCAGGGACGCTCGCTGACCTTTTTCTGAGTGTATCAGTAAAAATGAGAGGGCAACCCACCGAGAAACCCTCAGGTATATCGGGGGAAGTAAAATGTCAGCCAGCACTTTCATTTTTATGCCTTTTTTGGATTATATTTATCTGATTTTTACCTTCTGCTGCAACAAAGCCCATAGATCTGTGTGAGCTCAGTTCTTTTAACAGGAAGCCTGCAGAGATATCAGTGTAGATCATTATGAACTGCCTTCTTAAACCCTGGGAGGCACAGCAGTGGCAAAGCCAGAAAACACACAAAGAAATGCATGAAGGTAAACAGGTGTGTGTGTGAACACACACACTTTCACACGCGGTGAGGGTTAAGCAAAGAGCTGTACATTATTTTGTCGAGGGTCAACACCAGCCTTTCATGACTCATGGATACGTTCATGAACAGCCTGACTCACACTCAGGCTGTGTCATGCCGGTTAGAAGTGTCTGCAAAAAATAACAAAAAGAGGAGAGATCAGACTAAAAATGAGCAGCTCTCTGCAGAAACTAATAAGCATTTCAAATCTGACTTAATGTCCCTCCCAACCCCCCATTTGTAATAGAAACTGCCTGTCAAAACCACAAAGGAATCCCTATAAATACGTGTGTGAGTGTGTGTGTGTGTTTGGTTTGGAGGTGAGGGGCGGTCCCTCTCAGGAAACACTAGTGGAAAACGATGCCTTTGAACCATTTCTTCGTTCGTTCCATGTTTGTAAACTGGGTTACGTTTCTCTGCTCAAACGTTCGATGCAGCACCTAAACACTCCTTAGGTCTTCCTTCAAATGTGCAGAATGAGAGTGAATAGAGCAACAGCACAACTGCATCTTTACAGTTATTTTAAGTGCAGTGGGTTTGGAACAATCAGAGGTTGCAATCTACTCTGGAGCTTTGCTTTAATGTTGGTTCAAATCTATTAAATGTCACAAAATGCAAAAACAAAAATGTTGGTGCAGGATGACATATGCATCTGTAACCTTTGTGCTTAAACGTCAATATACTGTAAAATACTAAAAATGTTGCCATTGATATGAGTTCAAGCTCTTAACTTTTCTACAAATTTTACATAATTCAAGTCAAAATCTTAAAAAATACAGATCTGGGGGAAATACTGCTTTTTGACTAATTATTTTTTGATGGACAAGGAAGACGAAGAAGATCATGAAAAAGATGGCAAAGAAGAAGAGACAACATAGATGACAAAAAAGATGATGAAGAAGAAGTCAACAAAGAAGAAGCCTGCGAAGAAAAAGACAACGAAGAACACGACGATGACGAAGAAGAAGAAGAAGAAGAAGAAGAAGAAGAAGAAGAAGAAGAAGAAGAAGAATGAGGTGCCATAGAAGACAAAGAGGAGAAAGAAGAACATGACAAAGTAGAAGATGGTGAAAAAAAGACAATGGAGCTGACAAAAAGCTGATGAAGAAGTAACCAACAAAGAAAAGGACGATGAAGAAGAGAACGATGAAGAAAAGGATGATGAAGAAGAGAACGATGAAGAAAAGGATGATGAAGAAGACAACGAAAAAATAAGACGGAAAAGAAAAAGTTGAAGATGTATCACAAGGTGCTTCAAAAGCACATTAAAACAATTTAAAAGATAAAATTAAAAAATATATGAAAATAACAAAATAAACCATTTTTAACCTGAGAACTGCATGACATAAAAACTTTAAACATTTTTATTTGATCTCTTAACGTTTCTTAGTTAATCAAATATTCTGGAACATTAATCATTTCAAAAGGGCAGCTGCGTTGGTTGCTCCCTCGTAACATGACACTCTCCTCTCTCTGTCAAATTCTTGGTGCAATGGAAGGATTTTGGAGACGGGATGCAGCAGAAAAGCACGTCGGCAGATCATCTGGATAATTAAAACACAGCTGGGCAGAGGAGAGATGCTGGGAGGCACAACAGGAACAAAAAGGATATTTGTTTACTGTGTGTGTGAAGGATTTATTGCCAAAAACAGTGATGTTGACAGAAAACTGTCCATTATTACAATCACTTCAGTACAATCTCTTTCAGACTCGAGATGATCATCTGCAAGTGGGTGTTATTGATGCAAAATGACTAAAGAAAAGTAGCACCATTAATCCAGACTCCTCCAGAAGAGCTTCTGCTCCAAGATCCAAACACCGCTCCAAGCTAAAAACCGCTAAATGAAATGGAAGTGACTCCTGGGAAATATGGCTTTGCTCTTTTGTCAGTTTCACCTTTATATTCCTCAGATGGAGCTTTTTACTTAGCACAAAATTATCCATTGCAACAATAATATATATATATATATATATATATATATATATATATATATATATATATATATATATATATATATATTAGGGCTGGGGGTAAACGATTATTTTTAAAACGATTATTCTGACGATTATTTTATCGAATAGTCGACTATTCTAATGACTATTTAGAAAATTAATCTAATGATTATTTTTCTATTGCACAATTAACAAAAACCAGAAAATCTCAAATAAATTCCTCAAAAAATTGATAAATTCTTACTGTAAGAGAATAAACACTACAGGCCTTCCATTTTGTATAACACTGCTTTTATTGTGTTGCGGTTGTTTATGTTCTGGTGACGTGTAGAACTTGGGAGTGCAGGCTGCTGCCTGAGAGGTGGTTGGAGACGGAGTGTCTCCATGCTGCTTTGTTTTGGTCACTTATGTGCGTGAGGCGAGTGGTGTTACGGGTTAAACCAAACTCAAGGTGATATTTTACACTAAACCGAAAACCCACAACACTCTAAATGTAATAAAAGGGAGATCTACACCACAAAAAAGATGAACTCTAAACCAAAACGTAACAGCTTATCCCAACACAAGAAGCTGTTAGCGAAGATGCTAACAGTAGCTTTACCAACGTTAAGTTCAAGTTACCAAGTTTAAATAAACCAAAAACACCCAGCAGCAAACAGACCAGCATGGAGGAGAGACTGCTACCACCAAAACAGCTCTCCTCATGTCTGAAAGAAGCTCCTTAATGAAGGGAGAAACACTCCCTGTGATTTTCTACATCTGCGATAGACACGAAGCAGCGCATCTGACCCCGGAAGTTGTTGTCCGTTGCCGGGAGACGAGGGCGGGCAAAACAGGAAAGGAACCTAGTAGTGGACGGACATTGTTCCGGGTCTTCGGTATTTGGCGGAGATGTTAGTGAAGGCGGAGAAGAGGGCGAACTAGAGGAAAAACAGGCAGATTCCTCCTCTATTTACAAACTCCTGGGGATGCAACAAGTGGGCGCGGTGCGTCGACTTCCGGATCTGACGTCGACAAATTTTTAGAATCGAGCCGTCGACGTCGTCGAGGCTTCGCTACAGCCCTAATATATATATATTTTATTTGCCCTTAGCCGTCTCACAATTTACTAAGTGCATTCATTCATCCATTAAAGCTTGAAAACCGCGGCTCATCCATTAACAGTTGAGTGTCATGGGAACATTTTTGCATTTAAACACAACACTAAGCAATTAAGATGTAAGAATGCTGTAAAAGTGTAAAGAATTGGGACATTAATAGGCAGTGCATACTCCCTAATTGACTGGTAAGTGGCACATAATTTAGAGACACCTCTCTATTGTCAAGATTTGCACGGAATATTCAAGTGAAACACAATGTCACGCAAATGTATCCATAATTATTTTATTTAATTGGGAGGGAGACATTAGGCTTTAGTAGCTTAATCTGATGTTTATTCACTGGAAAAAAACTGAGTTGGGCTGCAAGGAGGCACAATGTGACTGACCTTCCTTAGATTTACTGAGTGAAAGAAATTCCTGAGGCATTTTGAAGTGTTTTTGCATAAAATATGTAAAATAGCTGCTTTCCTATATGTGGAAAGCTTTTTGAAAGGCAAAGAAACAGAGTTTATGTTCTGCCAGATTGATAGGCTAATGGATAGTCCAATCTAAGATCAAAGTGGATTTCAGACGGTTTTAAAAGAGCTACAGCGTTAATTTAGAAACCTATGCATCATCATCAATTTTGCTTGACACGGTTACATTTATGAAATGTGCAGCACAATGCAACACTTTTGGTGCACAGGAGCCAGGTCCAGCAAGAATGAATAAAGATTTTAAAACAACATCAGTCATGTTAATGATTCAGTAAACTAAAGCTAAAGATTTAGAAGGCGAGTCCATTCAGACCACAGTGATGAGATGTGCTAGCCTAGTAGCAGCAGCAAAATAAACATAGCTAAATACAACAGAAGTCCAAAATGCTGCAGCTAGAGTTCTGATGAGAATTAAAAGAGAGATCATATCTCTCCTGTCTTAGCTTCCCTACATTGGCTACCTGTTAAATTCAGAATAGATTTTAAGATCATCCTTCTCACATATAAAGCTCTTAATAATCAAGCTCCATCATACATCAGTGATCTGATTGTTCCATACGTTCCTAACCGAGCACTTTGCTCTCAGACTGCAGGTTTACTGGTGGTTCCCAGAATATCTAAAAATAGGATGAGAGGCAGATCTTTTAGCTATCAGGCTCCTCTCCTGTGGAACCAGCTCCCAGCTTTAGTCCGTGAGGCAGGCACCTTGTTTACTTTTAAGAATAGGCTTAAAACATTTTCATTTGATAGGGCCTATGGTTAAAATCTGATGTTAGCCTAGATCTGGACAAGTGGGGGAGTAGAGAGAGGTGGAGTGTACAGTTGGTAAGGACGGCTCTCCCTTGCCCTGACTCCAACATGCCTCCATCTAAATAGGATAGATTATCCCGAGTTATCTCTGTAGTTATGCTGCTATAGGCTTAGACTGCTGGAGGATACACTGACCACTTTCCACACTCTACTACTTTCTTCTACAATTTGCTTTTTAACTGTACAGGTGCTGGCCAGTAAATTAGAATATCATCAAAAGGTTGAAAATATTTCAGTAATTCCATTCAAAACGTGAAACTTGTACATTATATTCATGCAATGCACACAGACCAATGTATTTCCAATGTTCATTACATTTAAATTTGATATTCATTAGTGACAACTAATGAAAACTCCAAATTTGGTATCTCAAAAAATTAGAATATTCTGAAAAGGCTGAATATAGAAGACACCTGCTGCCACTCTAATCAGCTGATTTACTCAAAACACCTGCAAAGGCCTTTAAAAGGTCCCTCAGTCTTGTTTTGAAGGCACCACAATCATGGGGAAGACTTCTGACTTAACAGCTGTCCAAAAGACAATCATTGACACCTTGCACAAGGAGGGCAAGACACAAAAGGTGATTGCTAAAGAAGCTGGCTGTTCGCAGAGCTCTGTGTCCAAGCACATTAACAGACAGGCGAAGGGACGGAAAAAATGTGGTAGAAAAAAGTGTACAAGCTCTAGGGATAACCGCACCCTGCAGAGAATTGTGACGACAAACCCATTCAAAAATGTGGGGGAGATCCACAAAGAGTGGACTGCAGCTGGAGTCAGCACTTCAAGAACCACCACGAGGAGACTCATGAAAGACATGGGATTCAGGTGTCGCATTCCGTGTGTCAAGCCACTCTTGAACATGAAACAGCGCAAGAAGCGTCTCGCCTGGGCCAAGGACAAAAAGGACTGGACTGATGCTGAGTGGTCCAAAGTTATGTTTTCTGATGAAAGCAAGTTCTGCATTTCCTTTGGAAATCAAGGACCCAGAGTCTGGAGGAAGAGCGGAGAAGCACAGAATCCACGTTGCATGAGGTCCAGTGTAAAGTTTCCACCGTCAGTGATGGTGTGGGGTGCCATGTCATCTGCCGGTGTTGGCCCACTCTGTTTCCTGAGGTCCAGGGTCAATGCAGCCGTCTACCAGGAAGTTTTAGAGCACTTCATGCTTCCTGCTGCTGACCAACTTTATGGGGATGCAGACTTCACCTTTCAACAGGACTTGGCACCTGCACACAGTGCCAAAACCACCAGCACCTGGTTCAAGGACCATGGTATCCCTGTCCTTGATTGGCCAGCAAACTCGCCTGACCTTAACCCCATAGAAAATCTATGGGGTATTGTGAAGCGGAGGATGCAATACGCTAGACCCAACAATGCAGAGGAGCTGAAGACGACTATCAGAGCAACCTGGGCTCTCATAACACCTGAGCAGTGCCACAGACTGATCGAGTCCATGCCACGCCGCATTACTGCAGTTATTGAGGCAAAAGGAGCCCCGACTAAGTATTGAGTGCTATACATGCACATTCTTTTCATGTTCATTCTTTTCAGTTGGCCAACATTAGAGAAACAAACATTTTTTCATTGGCCTTTAGAATATTCTAATTTTCTGAGATACCAGATTTGATGTTTTCATTGGTTGTCACCTATAAATATCAAAATTAAACGTAATAAACATCGGAAATACATTGGTCTGTGTGCATTGCATGAATATAATGTACAAGTTTCACGTTTTGAATGGAATTACTGAAATATTTTCAACCTTTTGATGATATTCTAATTTACTGGCCAGCACCTGTATTATTTCCTGCAATTTCAGCTTTTAACTTTATTTTTTCTCTAAGTGTTTTTCTCCCCAGAAGAAGCTACAATGATGTTCTGCTGAGCTGTGGTGGCCTCATGGAGGGGGCCATCGTCTAGCACACTGCTGCTAACCACTTAGACTTTCTCCCTCTCCTGATAATAACTTTTTGCTTTCCTTGACATTGAATGTGCTACTACTAGTTTACCCATTTAATTACAGATTCACTAGGATGAATACAATAAAGTTTATCTCTCACCAAATAGAATATTTACTAAGACATCACATTGTAACCATAGAAACATCACTTGGTGTGTGTGTGTGTGTGTGTGTGTGTGCGTGTGCGTGCGTGCGTGTGTGTGTGTGTGTGTGTGTGTGTGTGTGTGTGTGTGTGTGTGTGTGTGTGTGTGCTCTATCTTCTCGATCCCCAGTGAGTCGTGGTGGATGGCTGCTTATACTGAGCCAGGATCCTCTGGAGGTTTCTTCCTCTTAAAAGGGAGTTTTCCTCTCCACTGTCACTGCATGCTTGCTTAGCATGAGGATTGCTGTATAGTCACTGACACTAGTCAGTGACTCGATGCAATTTGCTGGGTTCCTTATATAGGAAACATTTTTTCTGATTGGCTTAATGAATTAACCTGTATTGGAATGTTTATTATGTGAAGTGCCTTGAGATGACTCTTGTCGTGATTTGGCGCTACATAAATAAACTTGAATTGAATTGAAAAGATTTTGCTCTGCAGGTCGGTTTAGTCATGCACCATTGTAGCCTCAGGTCTACCGTTGGCTCAGCTAAGTTTAGACTTGGCCAATCACAGCACTCTGTTTTGTAGAGAGATATTGGGCAGGCTAAACTCCTGAGCTGTGATGGAGCAAAACAACAAAGGTTGAGGAAAGGCAGTCATTTAAAACAGCTTTAGTTTATTCCAACTTGGTTTCTTCTTTTTGTTTTTCTTCATTGTTGTACAGTGGACAGCCCCGATGACCGATTTCTGCATCTATGAATATGACACGATGCTCGGTGCTCTGATTGGTCTTTGGGCCGTTCAATATCGTTTGGAGATAACCATAGATTCCAACCCCACGACTGAGCTCTGTCTATGAGTCGTGGTCAGACTACATATGTATATATCAAAGATGGCTGGCTTGCCAGGCTAAAAATGTAATTTAGGTTCAGCAGACTCACCATAGAGTTGCTGGTTCAACACCAGCTTCTTCTAGCAGGTTTGCATGGTCTAACTTAACAGGGAGATCTAAATGAGAACTTCCTAGTTGAACAAAGACCCCAACATGAATTTATCTACAACATCCTTCCGAATTCATTTATTAGTTCATGTTAAAATCCTGCCAGGGCATGAAAAGGAACAAAATAAATAGAACTGAAAGAAAACAAATTCCATACCAATCTTTTATTCTGATAAGGGCAATAGAAATATATATATATATATATATATATATATATATATATATATATATATATATATATATATATATATATATATACTGTATACATATACTGTATATATATACTGTATGTATATTGAACAGGAGGAGATCTTCAGCAGTATCAGACTGGAGGGTGAACATCTGTCTCAACCAGCAGGAGGTTTGTTTTGTACCCTGACCTGTCAGGACTTGAGGGTTGAAGGGAAAAAAACTGCCAATTTAACTAGTCTGGAAGGAAGAAAAGATGTTATATCTGTGCTAGTGCATGATCGGCCTGTTCATAAAAACTAATGTTTAGAAATATAAAATTGTCCAGAAATCTACAGAAACGTTCAGTATTTTATGAATAAGTCCGCGGTCTGAGCTGCTGTATTAAAGTCTTTTTCCTTACTTGTATTTTTATATTATGACTACATCAGAATGAAAATGAACAATAAGAAATGTTCTTAGCTACACTGTGATTGACAAGTTTTCATTTTAAACACTAATCATTTAGAAAAATGGTCTCAAAGAACAAATATCCTGCATTTCAGATTTAAAAGCTAAAATAGAGTGTGCAATGTTGTCATGGCTAAATGTATTTATAGTGTATTGCACTGGCAACCACTTTTACTCTTCTATCTTCAGATGGTTCCTTATTTGTTTGGATTATAGTTGAGTAGATTGAACATGACAGCATAACATGTGACGTGTTTAATGTTGGGGCCAATTCATTCTCATTTTCATGTTTCTGCATACGTGTGTGGATCTGTTTGTCTGGCAGGATCTGGTAAAAGCAGGAAGGCATCTTCCCTATCACCGTTTCCATATTTCATCCTATCCTGGTTCACAAACAGATGTGCAATATTTGTTTTAAATCTGACATGACAGATCATTATAGAGCTCATGCATGAAGCACCACATGCTGCTGCTTTCCTCTGGAATCTAATTTTGCCTTGACTAAGTCAGATGTAGGAAACAGCCTTTGAGTTGTTTTTGCCACGAAAGCTAAAACTGACTAAATCAAGGCTGAAGCATATGTCTTAGGATGTTAAATGTGATGCTGATCCGACATCATTGTTGCTGGCAGTAACACCTGTGAGAAAATGCTGGCTTGATGCAGCTGATGTTTTAGACTTGGCAGTGTTCCCATAGCAGCATAAGGTGAATTCTACCTGGGGTGTGCAGGATTTGAAAGATCGTGCAGTATCTTGAGGAAAACCAAAGAGGGAATGAAATCTCAGATTGCACTATTTAAAATCCTATGACGATGATTTTAGAGTCTCACATAGGTGATAAATGCACAGTAATGTGCTGTGTGTGTGTGTGTACTAACAGCGAAAAAAAATATAATTTCTCTGTTACAGAACAACAACTTTTTTTCTGGGGTTTGGATCCACGGGACTTGGGGTGGGGGTGGGGTGGGGGGGGGTGGGGGGTTGGGGGGGGGGGGGGTCAGTGGCCCTCACACTCACTATTGGACAGTCTTGTAGAGAAACCACAAGATACACAATTGCGTGTACTAATACAGATGCTCACATGAAGCTCTCACAAGTATGGTGATAGGTAATTTTAGATTTATCCCATATTACCTTAAAGGACGACACACCCAGAGAGAGAGAGAGAGTAAATTGATTATTTGTAATGTCCATGTGCGCGAATCAACATGCGAGAAAATGGAATCAACCAACCAACCCCCACTCTGCTCCAGCCTTAAAGCATTCACCTCACCAGCTCTGCATACCCGCATTCTCCATCAGGAGACCAGGACGTTAGGTAATATTTAATCTCCATAACCCTGGAACCTGAAATAAACACACATGACAACAAGGAAGACATTTTACCCTGAGTCCCCAAAATATGGAGAGTTAACGCAGAGGAACCTCCTCCGAGGCTTTCCGTCACTCCCCATGTGCTCCTAGTTCGTCAGGGGCTTTGTTCACAATGGATGGAGCAGAAGGCGGGGCCTTCTCAGGTTACAGTGGTACAGAGGTTTCTTTGGAAATCCACAATCAACATCCTTGCTCAACCTTTCATGAACAGTTGGCAAACACAGAGATTCATGAAGTTTTAATAACACAAAATGGGCATCTTTTAGTTCTCAAAAAGGTACAATTATAAAAATACACAACATATGGACTCGAATGTTTTTGAGATATTACCTTGGGCTGTGGTTGGCACAACATACACCATGAATAAATTATTACTGTGTGCTTTTCAGCAAAAATAGTTACTGATCCTGATGCTGGTTGATGCAATGATATCTTGACTCTGTTGTATTTTTGTGTGTCCCTTTTTTCCCTATCTCTCTTTCTGCAAGTCTAGAAGCAGATTGTTGTACATTCTTTTTTTTTTAATTTCTGTGACCCTCCATACTTCCTTTCCTCTCCCCCCATTCTGTTTCATTTCTGTTTTGATATCTCGTGGGGCAGTATAACTGAATCTATAACACTCCACCTCAATCCATCCATTTTCTTCAACTTATCCGGAGTCAGTTCGTGGGGGCAGTAGCCTAAGTCAAGAGGCCCAGACTTCTCTCTCCCCAGCCACTTGGGCCAGCTCTTCCAGGGGAATCCCAAGGCGTTCCCCGGCCAGGTGAGAGACATAGTCCCTACAGCGTGTCCTGGGTCTACCTTTAGGTCTCCTGCCGGTTGGACGTGCCCGGAAAACCTCACTAGGGAGGCATCCAGGAGGCTTCCTGATCAGATGCCCGAGCCAACTCAACTTGCTCCTCTCGATTTGGAGGATCAGCGGGTCTACTACAAGCCCCTCCCGGATGACCGAGCTTTTCACCCTATCCTAAGGGAGAGACCAGACACTGCGGAGAAAACTCATTTTGGCCGCTTGTACCCGCAATCTCGTTCTTTTGGTCACTACCCAAAGCTTGTGACCATTGGTGTGGGAACGTAGATCGACCGGTAAATCGAGAGCTTCGCCTTATGGCTCAGCTCTGTCTTCACCACGACAGACCGGTACAACGCCCGCATCACTGCAGATGCAGCACTAGCCCGCCTATTGATCTCATGCTCCATGTTTCCCTCACTCGTGAACAAGACCCCGAGATACATAAACTCCTCCACTTGGGGCAGGACCTCGTCCCTGACCCGGAGAAGGCATTATACCCTTTCCAGAATCTCTCCACCTGTGAGAGTAAAATCTCAAGGCTTGTTTTTGGCACTAAGACATAATTTTGCTCCCTGGAGAATTTTACGTAACTGAAAGATAGGTAAATTTGACCATCTGATCCTGTTCTATGATACAAAGTAGATAATCTTTCATGAAGTATATTTCCACCAAGTCCCTCCCCCAACCTCTGCGGCAAAACAAAAACATTTACATGAACCTAGAGCTTTGACCAGTAGATGTCCACAAGAGGGAGCTGCCAATCAATGAGAGCACACCCCAGTTCCCAGCATGCACTGTGGGGTGGCACGGAAGAAACTGGAGGTTTGCACTGGAGCAACCAAACACGTCTTAAAGTTACAGATTACTCAAATGCTTTCTCCTCAAAGAAAACTTAATCAGTTTAAAAGCCGTTCAGTCCAGTAGAAATTACACTAGAGATGCTTTTAAAAGATGGAGGGAGTTTCGTGATCTACAAGGGCTCAAAACAGATGAAGAGATGGCAACGTTTAGTTTGGACAGATATTTTAGAGAATTGTAACCTAACTTTTGTTTAAATAGAGGAAACAGTAGTGCAGTTAATTGTTGTGTGCTGCATTTAGCATAGACTAATATGGTGCTAGCTTGAATGCTAACTTGACTTGCATTGAATAGATGTCAGTCTGTAAACTTCAAGCTAAATGTGGAATGGAAGAGCAGGGAGGGGAGTGAAAAGGGATTTATGTGTATTGGAGCTAAGTGATTAGCGTAGCATTCAACCTTACGCCCTAATAAGCCACAAGCTCTCTGTTGTACAAAACTATGTTGTTAGAAACACACAAAATATTGCTGTTTATTTATCAATCTATAAATTTAGTACATTTTTTGACATATGTAGGACGCCATGTTTTCCGCACGCAAATGCACTCTGAGGGCGATGATGTATATTGGTTGCTCTTGGAAGAATAGCTACTGATGCTAGTGTTTGTTTATGCGCTCACCGTATTAATAATTAAGTAAAATGCCGCATTGTGCTGCATTTGGATGTAATTTCCAGTCAGAGGGCAAAGAGGGGAGTGATGTGAGCTTTCCCCCTGGCAAGAAGAGGAGAAAGCAGTGGGAAGATGCCTGTGGACGGACACAACTTCCCAAAGATCCGCGGCTGTGTTCCCAACATTTTTCTCCTGATGCGTTTGAGGCTCATAGTGGACCACAACTACTTTAAGAGCTCACCAGAGTGGCTGGGTATAAGAGAAGGCGAAAACTAAATGCTTTACTGAATATTTTCCCACACAAGGAGCCTAAACGCCCTCAGAGAGACAAGAGACGCTGGACGCTCTCCTGAGCCGACAACCCGCTCCTGCAGCTGCTGCTTCTGTCACGTTCAGCCAATCATCGGACACGCCACTCGTCACAGATGAAGCTGAATATTCACCTCTCCCATCAGTAAAACAAGCAGTAAGTGTAGCAACACAGTGTTCTCCAGATTTATAATCTGCAAAAATGATTCAAGTCGTTTCACTGAATATCCTAATCATCTATAAAGGGCACGACAGCTCTGGATGCTAATATTCTCCAAAATCATTCATAATTGAATAAGTTTGATCACACGATAGTTTACCGTTGACTTCTGCTGACAAACATGTGAGCTCTTGACAACAAACACTCTCCCTCTCGGTTACCATGGAGACACATTTCCACGCACGCACCACCGGTTTTGTCATGTACTCGCTTCATCCCGCCTCTTCATTTTCACGCCCGTTTTGTGAAACATCGTCAGTGATGTCCTCATTATTGTTTCACTCTGGTTCAAATTGAAAAGGCTGAACAGATGACATGTTGATGTCACTGAACAGTCACTAAAGGGTCGCAAAGCTGGCCGGTGCAACCGAGGTACAACCATTTGACGTCGCTACCCAGAGTGCATTGCGACGCTAACAACAATGGTGACCTACAAGTTAAACAATTTTTAACAAATTTTAAAAAAATGAAGACATCAAGAAGGTTTTTTTACACCATTTTAATATAACTGATTCTAACATTATTTTTAAGAACCACAAGGTTTTGCAATCTGGGTTCCTTTTAAGCTCTCTCTGTAAACCCTACTCTCCGTATACATGCGCGGAATGAGGTGTGGTTTTCATCTCCTTCCTAAAGGGGCGGGAACTACAACTGTTCAAAATTTCCCCCTCTTCTTGACATCATCACACTACGGACCCCAGCTTTAATGTGTTAAATGCAATTACTCTCATTTCGCATCAATCATACCTCTTTTTGGTGGTACTTGATGGCCAATTTCAGCCTTGCAAGATCATTGTTGCCCTCCTCTTCTAATAAGTTGGTGTCATCTCTGTAGTTGAGGATCATTTCCAGCTCTCTGGAACTCCTCGTCTGGTCCAGGAGATCCTTAGCAAACTGTTTGCACTGCTGAGAAAGCTCTTCATACTCTGATTTAAATTCATTCTCCACCTGGAAGGCAGGAAAAAGGTAGAGTGGGAACAAAATAAATGTACTGAATCAGAAAAAAAAAAACGTTTAGCTAAAGACGTAGGAGGGTGTTTTTGAAATGTGTTTGCATGGTGTCATTGACCCATTTTATCATTGTTTTCTGACATTTTTAAAAAGCTTCTTCATTCTTATCATCTTTTAATCTGGGAGGACTGTCTCATCTAACTGAACAGTCATTAGTAAATAAAAATGAAAATTTATGTAAAATATGCCCAATGTTGTTGTTTTTTCTTTAATTTAATCTCCCCCTCAAGGAACTGATTAATTTATTTAAAAGCCCGGCTCATTCAGCTAATGTAATTAAATCATGTGTTTATTTTCATGAAAATAATCCTTTCATTTTGTAGTTAGTAGTTAAACGTAACATGTAAATGTGGGAGTTAGGTCTGCCTTGAGCACTTGTTTGACACAGCTGACCAACTCCAGTATTTAAACATCTGCTAGTTTGTCTTGATCATAATCTACTAAAATGTGCTCAGGAAATGTAAATCTACAGGTGTGAAGCAAATACTGTATATACCATGAACAGAGTTTCAGTTCAGCCACCCGTAGGTTTATGAAGAGTGGAATTAAAGCCCAACAGGCAGTTCCCACCACCGCCATCTTGGCCACATCACACGTCTCACAACTCCAGGAAAATACAAGGAAGATGGGGCTGAGCACGGGGCTGTACCAGAAGGAGCAGATGATTGTCATCCTCTAAACTCTGAGCCGATGTGGCTACACGCTAAGTGAACTAACCCGAAGCTAACATAAGCTAATAGTTTGGTGGGCACTTTTAGCTAGAAAATCACAGTTGAGCGACTTGTCGTTTACTAACAGAATTGTTTAAAGGGCCAACGCCAGTAAACAGGAGCGTCCCAGAAGTTATTTCCTGTAACGATAAGCCACGGTATCTTTTTGTTTTCTTTTAGTATTGAGTGGAGCAGGCTAGAGGCTAACGTTGAGCTAAAAACACTATTGGTGGATTAGAAGTAGTCAGCTCTAAAGATACATAAAGCTACTTTTTCAATTACCAAGGACTTGATCTTACATTGAAATGTATGTATGATGTGAATAATGAGTCAGTCACAGTGTTTTCCTCCCTCTATAGTCGTTCAGAACAACAACAGCAAGACGGATAACAATTGCACTTTCTCTAATGCCAGAGGCATACTGCCATAATAAGTGTTCCCTACCATTAAACACCCAAGAGTAACACCAGATATGACAATGTATCCTATCTATTAACCTACTGTGTATAAGTCGTCTTTGCTTGTGATCTAAAATCTTCTGGCACTGATCCATTACCAGCAACAGCCAAGAAACTCACGGTTTGGCATTGAGAAAGTGATTTTTTTTGGCTTGGAAAAATGGACTGCAGTAACCAAATTTGACCACAAGGTGTCATTCTCACATATTGCACTTATAATTAGTTCTGAACAGCTGAGTTACAAAAACATTCACCCCCATCAGAGTTTTTATGATGGTAAACTTGACCCATAAATCTAAAATAGTTTTGTAAGTCAATGGTAACTTGCTCCTTTCTGGATCCCCTGGTGGATGAAGGGGGGAACTGTCACTTTTGCATTAGCTTCACTTTTGGAAGCCAGCTTTTCCCCCTTGGTGTGAGGAGAAGATTGTTCTTGAAGATTAGTTTTCACAAAATTACAGCATTATTTGTTTCTGCTTTGAGGTTTTTGTTGGGCTCTGCAGCTGTAAACCCATGAATTGGTTTAATTTCACCATGTGAAATGTTATCTTGCCTTTAGGTTTTCTCTCCTTTTATTCAGAAAACATATTACACAGTTTGGTGAGAAGTCTTTGTCTTTATTTTAAACAGTTAAGCTCAAAAACTTCAATCTTTTTCAATATTTGCCTATTTTTATCCAGTTGGTTCATTAATAATTTTCATAAAAGCAATAATTTTCATAAAATGGACTCTGCTAAATACATCTCAAACATAAAATCTTTTGTAAATCTCTAAAATCTAATTTTTGCGCCCTGTCATTGTCTCTGCTGTAACAGCCGTCTCTCTTTTCCTCACCTTGCTGAGCTCCTGAAGCTCCCAGCTGAGCCTGAATGCGGTGAGGAAGGGGTCCTCGCTGGAGAGTGCAATTAGTGAGGGGCTTGACAGTGCTTTGTAGATGTTGAGGCGAGAGCGCGAGTGCCGCAAGCTGTCCACGTCTGAGCTTGACACACACTCCACACAGTTGCAGCGCACCTGCAACATCAAACAAAGCATGGACACATTTTAATGAGACCTCCCTGTGTTTAGTCCTGGGATATGTTCTGGTCTTGCAAAGTGAGCTCAAAATTAATTATATCAGCTGAGTTTTATATCATCTGGGCATTACAGTTACACGTTTAGAACAAACTAAAGACTTGTTGACCTTTTCAGTTATGTGCAGATTTATGTAATAAATTGTAAATACAAATAAGATTTAGTAATGCCCAGCTTCACCCAGAGTTGTTTGGTTTGCTCACCTCATGAGGCTGTGGCATGGACACACCTTTCTGCACCAGCAGCTTGATAATTTCATAGTTGTTGGTGTGTGCAGCGAGGATGATGGGAGTGATGTCAGGGGTGAAGTCAGAAAACTGCTTGTCCAATAAGATCGGGGGGACCTTTAAAGAGAGAGGAGAAAATCACAACAATGATACACATAATAACTGAAGCAGTAAATCCTGGCCCAGGTCTGATACCAGTTTGTGCTCCTCATACCTTAGTTTTCCTTTTGTAGTAAAATGTTTGATGATTCAGCTTCCAGTGGTTGTGAAACATTATCAAATCTATTTTTAGACATTATAAGACATTGTGGTTTGTCTCTGTCCTCTCAGCTGTTGTGTATCCATACAAAATGAGGGATTTCAGGACTTTGCTAAAATGTCAGCATGTCGCGACCGTTTTGGCTGTGAGTGATGTCCGCTGGGTCCGCAACGTTTCTCAGCGGTGGGAATAAAGTCTAATCTATGAGTACGGTACAGAGACACACAACGCCATTATCCGTCACCGTGAAGGCTCTACAACAGGCTCACAATGATGGACGGAATCCAGCCCACTTTTTAAAACATCCGTCGAAACAAGACGGAGCCCGCAAGCTTGTGATTGGCCAGAACGCTGCATCCTTTAAATTCATCAACAGCAACAGCACCGCCATTGCCTCCTCAAAAAAATACAGAGTCAACATTATCTAGTGGCAGACATGGAGCAGCTTGAAGAATATGTTGCAGAAAAACCCCGAAAATATTACATTTTATTCACTTGTGACTGAAGGCAGGCGCACAGATAGGGTGGGGCATGGGGGGGATCTGTCCCCCCAGATTCAGATTGACCCAAATCCTCCCCCGCACTAAGGCCAGAAAGAAAACAAAATCGGAGGTTAAGCTCTTGAAGCTCCTTTTTGCAATTACATTGAATGCAGCATGACGTAAACAAACACCGACTCCAGAGGCGCCAAAGTGGTTGCTGCTAGGATGCAGGATGAAGCAAAAAAGGCAACAATTACTGCGTATTTAAAAATGACCAACAGTGGAAGTAGGCGGGACCGATCTGTCTGTACATGCATGCTGGTTCTAGTTTCAGTACGTTGTTGTTGTCAGTGTTGGGACTTACTCATTAAAAGCGCCAAAGCCTCATTGCTGACTTGAACAAGTCTCATCTACAAATATGATTCCTCATGAAGTTACTACTTTACACCAGAAGATAGTGGAGATGTGTAACCTTCAGGCTGAGCAAAGTTTTGGAGTTTTTAGTGTTTGAAAATCGCCTCCCGCCGAGAGGCTCCCAGTCGGGGAGAGGAGAAGATGAGCGCAACTTGAAGAGGGCAAATATTAGATAAAACGTATAATTGCCGGCAGGTCTGGTCTTTGTTGACTGATCACTTTGTCTGGTCATGACTGACTCTGATTATGAAGCAGATTATTCAGTCTGATGAAGAAATTCACTCATCCAGCCGGGAAGATTGACGCTGCTGCAGCCAGTGTCAGACAGCTGGTGCTGCACGAGAGGTGTGTGGAGTTTACAAGCTCCAAACGTTGGATTTGATGTTTGTTTAACCTTCTTTGGGACGTGATGGATGTAGAAATGATGGTAAAACACCGCTAACGTGACAGACGTAGCGACAATGTAAAAAAAAGCAGTAAACAGGGGCAGATGCCTATGCGTTATGTTTGGAAGTCAAATGTGCCACATAATCATAAAAAAAGTAAAATATAAAATTTTAAAAGAGATTTATATATTTATATATGAAAAAAGCTTTCCAAATATAATGAAAAATTCTAAATAATGTAAAAATACGAAGGAACATCTGTTAGTCAGGCTGAGAAGTTTGGGAACCGCTGCTCTAAGTGATAAGTGAATTTCGTTTTTTAAATATATATTATGTGCAGTTTTTTAGGGTTTTTATGTTTTCTGTAAAGATTGGTATGCTGAAAATCATTTCATGTTTTGCATAAAGCATGAGGTTTTGGTTAGTAATTGACTGGGAGAATAACAAATGACTAAATTAAGTAGTGGGGCGCCTCTGTCAGTGCACCCCAGGGCAGCTGTGGCTACACCGTCGTTCATCACCATCAGTGTGTGAATGTCTGTGTGAATGGATGAATGATACACTGTAGTGTAAAGCGCTTTGGAGTCCTTACTCTGAGAGGCGCTATACAAGTGCGGATGTGTGTGTGTGTGTGTGTGTGTGTGTGTGTGTGTGTTTGGGGGAGGGTACATTGGAACTTTGTCCCCCCCAGTTTAAAAATCCTATCTGCGCCCCTGACTGAAGGAGTACAAAGATACGCAGCAAGGATTTCATTCATAGATGGAAATGATGGAAAATGTGGCTTTAGAGAGTGAGAGACAAATTTGTCAGATTTAAAATGTGTGAAGTACAAAAAACACAATATAAACACAACAGTAAATGGAATAGTACTCTTGGACCAGACACATGACAGGGTACCCCAGAAAAGGGCTACGCCCTCATGTTGTCCTGGCAGGGAGTTGCTTTGTATCACTCCCCAGGTGATGTTGGGGTCTGAAGGTAAACAGGATTAAGAAAAGTGTTCAGGGCTTTTGGCTGATAAAGGAAAATCAGAAATTTTACAAGAAATTACATATTTGGTTAAAAAAATAAAAACTCTTACTTCACAGGGTGCAGGTCACAGCTTTGTAAAATATGCCTGAATTTGACTCATCTGCCTGAATTTGACTCATCTTACAGAGATGCATCCTCAGAAAGTAACTCATCCAAATAATCTCTCATATCACAGACTGCAGCCAAGTCCATTAACTTCCGTATTTCCATGTCACTCAGGAGGAACATGTAGCTGTAGGCAGTAGAAGTGCACTTGCTCCCTCTCACTTCTTTTAATTAAAGGCATATTATATGATTCACTGGTGGAGGGAAAAGGAAGCTAGTCAGAGAGAGAATATGAGATAGGTAAAGATATCAGCCTGAGGCAGACTTAAGGCAGACGGTAAGAAGAGGCTGTGGCTCTAGCGGGAAACCGTTAACAAAATGAATATTAATGACAAAGCAGCTTTAACATCTCAATGTTAACAAATTGTATGTTGGTTTCATGCTCCAGAAAAAGGCTAGCTCAATATGGCTACCAAAGCAAATAAAGTCTAAGAGCTTAAAGCTGACTAGTGAGCCAGATCAGTTTGTGATGAAGTGGATCAAACAGACTACAGAATACAACAAGATGTAAGGATGCAAAGGAGGCTTTCATAATCAAAAGAAAGAAAACTCCTAACAGAACAGAGTCAAAGAAAATAAAGCCAAAGACATATGACAAATACCGAATCGCACAACCTTTCTTTTAATCAAAACTGGAAAAACAAACCTCCTGTAGGTTTGAAAACAATTGCTTTGTGGTCACAGCTTTGAGTGAAAAAGTGGTTGGTACTTTTTGATGGAGAAACAGGAGCAAACACAAAAATCTCCAACATGATCAGACCCAGCAAACCTAACAGCAACCCTCTATCATCAACAGGCTGATTCTGCGTTCCTGTAATAGTAAAGCTTTGTGCCCGCACTCTGCTTTTATAATGATGACGTGGAGGTGATTTCCTGCTTCAAGTACCTTGTAAAGCACATCACCAGTTATCTCATCTGATAGGAAAAAACACTTCCAGCATCATCAAGAAGGCTCGTTAAAGCCTAAATTTCCTGAGGAAACTGTGGTGTAAGAGATGAACATGATTACTCTCGTTTATACCAACAGCTGAGTGCCGGGGAGCTATGTGACCTCACACATCTTATCAGAGAAACTTGTGCTTCTGCGGGTGGTAAAGTCCACACACCTGCAACTAGAATATCACAACCATTTTCAACTGAAGATGCATCAACAAGGCAGCCTGCATTGAAATAACCAACTCAACCTAAAATGAACTTACTCTTTTCCTTTCCTCAGACAGGAGAGACAAATGCTGCCACAATAAAGAACACTTTTATCTCACCTAACGGTAAACTACGAGGCTGTCACTCACTTAGACAGAGCTGATCCTGCCCTTACATAAACTAAATTCTTTGATTAAACTTCCATGGTTTTCTCCAGGCCTGGCTTTAGAGTGAAGTCTTGGTATTCCTATTGTTTGATAACAAGTAGGGATGCAACGATACCACTTTTTTCCAAATTGATACGATACCGATACTTGGATCTGAGTACTCACCGATATCGATTACCGATACCAATACTTCTACCACACAAAAAAATAAATGTAATGAATTGGAACACATGTTTTATTTTCTTCTCTGCTTTTAATTGGAAAAGACTGTGAGGCAGATAAAAAATAAAACATATGAATAAAAATCATCACAAAACTAAAATATTAGGTGAACAGAAATGACGACAAGTTGCAGTGAAGCCACTTTAAAGCAACCGCATTGGTATCGGTTAACTTTTACCGATACCGGTATCGGTGCATCCCTAATAATTAGTGTCATTTCAGAAAGCTGACCTGTGTCACATTCATTTGGCTTTCGGCTTTACAGGCATACTATGCAACTTTTTCGTGTTTTTAAATCATTTTCTTGAGCTAGTATGTGCTACAAATACCCTTTATAAGACGAATGAAATACCATGCAGACCTCCACCACTGTGGCCAGAATATTGCACTTTCAACTTCAGAGTGTCAGGCTGCCTTCTGATGGACTTGGTAAAATGGAGCTGTCTGCTTCCAGCATGTTTCCTGCATGTTTTAGATCGTGCACACAGCTTATTTGTTTGATTTAGTGATGAACCGCACCTGTAGAAACTAATGAAGGCTGAGGAGACATTTCAGCTGTTAGATTAAAGTGGCAGTGTGTAGTTTCTTGGCACTAGGGGGCAGTACATACATTTCAGGATAGTTTTACCTCATATTGCCGTGACTGTCGCTAGTTTAAAAAACATTACGGTAAATGTTGTTACCTGTGGAGCAGAAAGCATGCAACCTCGGCATGACTCCTCAGACTTTGATGGTACTTCAGTTAATTCCATCAAGAGAATACAGTGCTGATGCTAGTTTTCTGGAGCAGAGTTTCTGGATCTGCTCGGGGTCCTGCGCCTGCCAATGATGTCAACATCCTACAGCAATACCACTGGACCAAAATACACCGCATTTCTTTTTTGATTCAGTTTTTTCACAAAGGTTTCAGAAAGAGTTCAGCAGTTTTGTTATTAAATTCATGATTCTTACTACTAAATGTTTTTGAACGTGGTAATGTCGTAAAGTCATACATCCAGCCAGTCATCTAGTATGAGATTATTGACAGGCGCAGGACCCCAAGCCGGCCAGAAGGAAACATGGCATCTAATATGGCATCCCCCAAAGACACTAGACCTGCACACTATGTATTTTAGACCTGATTTTTATGGTTATATGGTACAAAGCGTCAATATTTTTCAATGACTGAATATCATTTTATCTATTTTCAACAACATTTTGATGGATATTTCTAGAGATCAAAAGTAAAACTACACACTGCCACTTCACGGTGTTAAAAAGACAAACGCACAGCGAGGAGATTAGTTTCACGTTTGATTTTACTAACTGGACGCTAGGGGGTGCTAAAAGCAAGCCAAAACTCCAATTTCCCTCCGAATCATACCATCAGGATGGTGTGTCCGTCTGTTTAACCCTCTGGAGGCAATCATTGCAGATTTGCAACATTAAAACCTACCTAACTGGTTACTCCACATACGTATTTCATGAGCATTTTTTAACTCAGAAGTACCCCTGACGGACTAAGTTGTTCGTCCTTTTATCAAAACTTATTTTGAGCCTGACAGGGTTAAACAAGTTGGAAGTTGTTTGGTCATTTTCTGCTGCACGCTCATCGGAGTAAGATGGAACCTTTGCACTAGTGAGCCTCTACACATAGCTTTTGATAACTGATACTTTGGAGAGGGAGGCCCTGTCCACGCCTTGGGTGGGGCCGAATGTAGGGGATGAAAAACAATGTGGGCATAAGCTTGGAAGGACTCTTGGGATTTCTGATGACTTGTTTGCATCATTTTCTCTTCCCTTTGCTATTTAAGTCAAAGTCAAAAGTCAAAGTCATTTATTGTCATTTCTACCACATGTGCAAGACATACAGAGAAAGGAAATTGAGTTTCAGTACATACAATTCAGAGATCAGACATACATGGGCAAGACACATGACAAGAATTGGTGACTGCGGTCATTCGCAACACGAGGCGCGCTACCTTAATAGATGAAAAGGGAATTACATGATGATAAGTTGGGGGAGGGAAAAAAGGGCATACCAGAGTTACTCCCGACAGGGCGTAGCTGTACTATGCAAAAAAACACCTCAAACATATAAGCACGAACTTCAACATTCACAACATGGGACTCCGATGGGGTGGGGGTGGGGGGTGGGGGGTGGGGGGGGCTGGAATCCTGTTTTTCCAGGGCCAGCAGCCATTTGTGGCGCTCAGCCAGCTGTATCCACAGGAGGGAGAGAGATCTTGGGAGGAGCACAGAGCACATTTGAGTTCCTGCAGGTTGATGGCCTCGCTATGCAGAAGTCCACAATCTGAAGGCGGGGGGGGGGGGGGGGGGGGGGGGGGGGGTAGGACGGGTTTCCACAGCATTTGTCTGCATTCCTTCCTTCGTGGGGGTTGTTGTTAGCAGCTTCAATGCTGCCTTGGCATCAGATTAGGATAACAAGACTGTGTTTGGGTCAGGCAGAGATAATTTTCCCCTCTGCCTTCAGTCTGTAACTGGTCATTCCAGCCCTTCAGTGAAGCCAATTCGGGTAATCAAGTAAACTGAAACTACCGAATCCTGGTGATGTTGGGAGTATATTTGGAACCATGTTATGGTATCTGGTTCATCTTTTCCCCGGGAATAAAAAAACTAGTGGATGAGATCCAGAGATTCATGAGGAGGAACCTAAAATCGGACACTATAGTTCTTGGAAAGGTCTCGTGGTCCTTTAGTTTAAAATCATCACAAGGGTTTCTGAAACAGTCTGCAGCTGAACATTTCTGTTCTTTAAAACTGATGATGAGCAGAACTTTCTCTGAATGGAATGCAGCCCCTTAATAACACACCAGTGCACAACTTATCTTAAGAAATAGACCTAAAGGGTCCAGTCTGACTTCACACTCACTCAGAGCCAATTTAGAAAGGAGGACCCTACATGGTTTCTGGGGTTCTTGGGACACTCACATTCACCCACCATGATAAAGTGGCAATTTAAAGAGGAGTGTGGCGCCGCTTTACTGGAGGTGATTCAGATGTTTGCTAGGATGCTGCAGTTTTCCAGGGAAGATGTTTCAGACAGATGCTACCAGAAAAACTCGTACTAGCTGCAGAAATTATATCTCACAGCTGATCCGGAGATTATACGAGCTTATTTCTAACATTTTTAAAGGTGTTGAATACTCAATACATCTGCCGTGGTCTCTAGTAGGAAAGAATGCCTTGTAAGATGTTCTCGGGGGCAAAAAACACTGGTGAAAAGTTTTTAGGAACTAGAAGTGAGCCACATCATAGCTGAGCTTCAGGTGGCAGGTTTTGGAGTCTTGTTTCCCGATATTTGGACATCTCGCCTCATATTGAATGACGGCAATGCGACTCTACCACTGATTTGCAACGTGGATGTTTAATCTCCACAAACAACACAAGCCCAGAGGAGTCTTTCTGTGTGGTGGTGCTAATGATTAGCTTCTGCTAGTTGGGACGTTGTCTGCTGATTCCTGAACATTAAAACAACAACAGCCTCCCCCGTCCTGAGTCAAGATGGGTGAGTCCATGAATGTTAAGTGACAGTGTGACGTAGAACTGTCAGGCTTTTCAAATCCTAGATTTTCACTATTTTCTATCGGAAGCTAATGCAGGAGATAGGTGTACAAGACCAATTTCATGTTCAGCCTGCATTCACAGTGACCAATTATAATCAGAAATAATCATAAAAAATCATTAAGACCTCCACAAGTCAGCTGATAGAACCTCGGGTCAGAACCAAACAGGGTGAAGCTGCTTATAGCTATGCTACACACGTAATCAATGTCCTTATGACTTCAGATCTGCCCCAATTCAGTGACTTGATGCAATTTGCTGGGTTCCTTATATAGGAAAAATTATTTCTGATTGGCTTAATGAACTGACCTGAATTGGAATTTTTATTATGTGAAGTGCCTTGAGACGACTCTTGTCGTGATTTGGCGCTATATAAATAAACTTGAATTGAATTGAATTGAATTCTACATTTAAAAGGAAAGTGGAAATTTTAGATGTATTTTTTTTTAATATTTTGAACTGCCTTTGAATGATTGCTTCTTAACGTGTTCCTTCTGTAAGTGCTCAGTCCTTAACTTTGTGGTTTTGTTTTACAACCAACTATATTTGTGTTCTTTAAAACCATCTGTTTTATGTTGTAGCTGTTCTTTTTTCTTCTAGTCAGGATGCCTTCTGGACACCCCTCTGGTGAGGTTTTCCGAGCACGTCCTACTGGAAGGAGACCTAAAGGAAGACCCAGGACACGCTGGAGGGACTATGCTTCTTGCCTGACCAGGAAAAACCTTGGGATTTACCTGGAGGAGCTGGCTCAAGTGGCTGGGGCGAGGGAGGTCCGCTTTGGCTGCTGCCAACTACACAATCCCGGATAAGTGGAGGAAAATGGATGAATGGTAATATTTAAGAAGTTGCACAACAGAAGATGGATGTCTTCGCTTAAAAAACTGTCTTTTGAGATAATTTTGAGAGCTCTGCTGCAAAGTTCTTTATATGTTTAAGTTTCAAATAAATCCAAAAATTAAAAAGTGCAAAAATACTTTAAAAAGATCACAGACTCATCATACTCCACTGGGAGTTTTATTAATGTTTCACTTAAGTGAAGTCTAATACTGTAGTGGAGGCACCAGAAATGGAATCAGAAAGAAAGTCTTTGTCACCTTTCTTTGCTGAGGGGACAAAACATGAAGTATTGTTGTCTTGGGGAATGATTCATTCTCTCAGAAATGTTTCATCATCCTCAACACATCCAAAAGTCATTCCGCCATGTAGGCACTAATTACTGATATATTTTATCCAGAGAATAGCCCCTCCATTACGTGGCACAGAGCCATTGCCGAGATGTGTCACTTTCTGCACAGAACTGTGGTCTAATAAGCCGCAGTATATATTTTCTCTTTTCTATGTGGGAGGAGGTCAAAATTCAAATAATCTGCATCAAAACTGCTCTGGCTTGTGCCCAAAGCACGAAGCAGAAGGAGAGTAAGCTGGTGGATATGAAGTTATGATAATTGCTGGGCAAAAAAAAAGATTAAATTGTAGCCCACTTATGTGTGTCATGCATATTCGTTACTTTCATGAGGCATCTACCATCCGCATATTGATTAAACATGAAACAGTGGCATCTGCAAGAGCTTGGTGTGTGTGTGTGTGTGTGTGTGTGTGTGTGTGTGTGGTACTTTTGTTTTCACACTGCTCTATTTTGAGCCTCCCTGCTGGTTTTCCCTTGTCATCCTACAACAACACAAATATTTAGATGAAGCTGAAAGAAAAATGGGACATTGAGCAGCTCTGCTTTGGTTTTTCACTGCGGAAACCAGCTTGAGTCGGGAATTTAGAAAACCATGACCAAGCTTAATTTACATCCATGTAGAAAGAATATTGTTACATAACTATCTCTGTATTAAAAAAGAGACAAAAAACGCCCACCAGGCTCTTTTTGAATGTGAGCTACTGACAGATGCACTCACAGGATGACACGTGGAGCCGTTTAAAACTGCTGATATCCCCGCAAAGAAGCCACAATGTGTGTGAGACCATTAAAAACACATCACCCAGAAACCTTGCAAAACACCAAGATGGATCTCTGCAATTCAGACAAAAGCATAAAGCAAATATCCTTATTAATAAGTTTTCAGAGAACATGCTGGCGAGCGATAAGATGCATTTTCTCAGCTTTTTAATCTAATCAATAGGTCTCTCTCAGGGGGGATTCGACTCTACCGGAGTGATCTATTTTCACAGCTTACTCATGTGACACAAACAAATGCTTCCTTACAAAGGCATTAAGCTAAAGAGGTAATGTGTCAACTGATTGATGCCACAGCTGTGGGGTTTGGACCGAGCGTTTGGAATTCAGCTCCCTCCACATCCATGCCTATAACACCTCAGAAATATCACTAGATCTGCTTCTTCTACTCTTTTCCTAATAACGAATAAAATGAAGAAGTGTATGTATATTATTTTTACTTATTTTTTGCCAAGTAAACACTCTCATTGAACTTACAGATGCTTTGCTTCAAACACCAAAAATCGAAACGTTGCAGGTAAATAAAACCTTTCTGTGTTTTAAAAAGAACTAAAAGATGGAATTAGAATTTCAACACAGCAAGAACACACCAAAAAAGTAAAAATGTTTCTGTGAGTGTGTGTGTGTGTGTGTGTCTTTGTTTCAGTGTGTTTAGTACATTTGTGTCAGGAAAAAGATAAAAGAAATAGAAATTCAAAGTGTTTTTCTCCAATTATTTGATTACAGCAATTATAAGCATCAGACTGCCAGCTCTTTTCTGCTACCAGAAAATGGTTTGACGAACAAAATGATCAGTACTTCATTTATTTTTAAAAAGTTGCATTGTAGTTCTGAACAAGTTATCTTTTTTAACTGAATACTTATTATTTCTCTTCCTGATTATTTTTCAAAATCGAGGAACTGAATAATGAAGAGTTTTTCTTTTTTTTGAAGGGGTGTTAGCTTTAGCTTTTTCCAACAATACTGGGTCAATTATTCCGAATAGTCTGGGCTACTTTGTACTACTTATGCTAAAGTACTCATGCTAGCTGACATGACACTTTTATCACAGATTTGGACCCAAAAGACCTCCAGTGTTTTGGTAATTTGGCCAATGTGTGGATTAGCTTAGACTTCAAAGCAGGACAAGATGTTTTAGCTTTAGTAACTAAATGGAAGCATGTTTTTGTTGGTAGGACGGAAAGTGACAATAAAAATTTGATGGCTCAGTCCAGGCTTTCAGGGCTTTGTGAAGACGTCAGCATGTCCCAAAGTTTTCTGTAATGAGTAAAGTCACTGATCACTGGGCCTTTCTGAGTACATACCCCAGTTCAGGTACACCGTTAATCAATGAAATGGCCCAGAAAGTGGCCCTTTCAAGCTGACCTGGTGAAATGGAGACACGTAAATATTGCAAAGGACCAGTCAAATTACCCCGAAGTTCCAATAATGGAAACTGCCCTTTTGAGTGAATTTGTTCAATTGACCAATATGTGTGATAAAAGAAGCATACAAAAAAAATACATCCTGCATAGGACAGCAACAAACTTAAGGACCTGTGAACATCTCTTTTCAACCATAAGTGTTTTTGACTAATATCTTCTATTGAAGGAGGTGAAGCTGCTTTGATCAACTCTTTAAAAAATGTACATTCAGTCACTCATTCACATTAGCTCTTGCGCCATCTGTTAGCTTTATGAGAAAGGCACTCAACTGTCATCTTCATGATACCCTCAAATAAAAGCTGACAGTCTGCAGCTAAAGCACATCTTGTTTGTTTCATTTGATATCCATTGTGGTGGTGCTTATAAAGCCAAAAATGTTAGCATTGTGTCGATGTCCCAGTATTTATGGACTTGACTGTACACGAGTAAAGCTCTGAATGTCTGCAAACTTTTCCCACAAAGTACCCCTCCATACCTGCATTCCTCCACTGGGCTTCTTGTGATTCAGCAGCAGTTCTACGGCTCCAACCACTTCCTTGCGTATTGCATGCAGCAGAGCATCACCAACGTACACGTTGAAGCTCAACAAGAGCTCAATGATTTCCAGATTTTCGTTCTCTATGGCGATGAGCAGCGCCGTGCGGCCGAGGGGATCTATGCAGTTGATGTTGATCTTGAAATAGATTTCTGCTTCCTGAGGAAAAAAAAAACACAAATACATGGGATCAAAACTTGGTCTCAAGATCAAATAGGTAGTGGGTTAAAGTATTTGGGAAGACAATATTTGCTGAAATGAGATTTTTAATTTTCTGCAAGAAATTTATATAAAATTTTATGATCTGACAGCATAAAAAGAAGTCCTCTGATATTTTACTTCTTGGTTTTATGACACAAAGAGAGAGACTAACTCACAGAACACCCAGCTGAACCGGAATCTTTTTCAGTTAATGCAAGGAAAATAGATGACAGCTGTTTCAAAGCAGCAGGGGTATTTTAGTTAAATAAAACCTCACATTTGACCCTTTTATTCCCTCTCTGGATTATGTTGCTAATGAGTCACTTTTTTTGTTCCCTGCAGGAACTGTGATACAATTATGGAAAATTGGCAAAAGAGGAAAACACGCTCCAATAGAGATCCGACACCAGGGAAAAAAGAGTCCCACATTGAATTGATCAACTGCAGAACTTGACCATAATTATTTTTATCTTGTTTGTATTAGTTATCCTTCTTGTTAATTGTGATTAAAACTCTTCAAGTGGCTTAATTAATTTATCCATTACTAATCAGCGAACACACTCACACACACCTCCAGAGCTTGTTTGACACTAGCGTAGTCCCCCTTCTCCACAGCTCCAAGGTAAGCCTTCTCCAAAGGTGATAACTCCGACTCCGATCGGACGATTCTCAACGGGATGCGGTCCCGGTATGAAGAGCTGTCAGTCCGCTTGTAGTACAGCTGTGACATCTCACCAGGCTTCAGCTCACCAGCACCTTGCTAAGTCTGTTACAGCGGCTGCCAGGGAGAGTGAGTCCGCACTAGAAGAGAAATACACATAAAGGTGTCAGGAGAAGAGTGAAAGCTGTTGATGCTGACCTAAGCAGGTGAGAAAATAGGGAAAAAATAGTTGACGGTGGAGGCAAAAAGGAGTTATATAGAATGTATGAATGTATGATGTTTTTAAAAATGTTATCTGTACTTGTGCAAGAAAAATACCTCATTTTCAATCTCAAATGCTATTGAACAATCCTCTTGGTCCACATCTACAAGGATATTAGCCCATCCAAGCTCAATGCTGATGATGCCATGGGACTGTGACCCAGGCATGAAGCCAACATGACCAATCTTGCTTCAATTTCTGCACAACCAAGCCTTCCTGGTGCACGTGGGTCTTACTGTCATCTAAATTCGTCTACTGGACCCCGCATACTCAACTAAGGACCCCAGTACTCTTCTACCATGATGGTAAACTGCCAAAACCTCATCACAGAAGTTTAGTGCATCTTCACAACCATTGAGGACATATCCCCTTATATATTGTAAAGTGGAGAGCTCATTGCATTTTCAATAAATGTCTGAAGACCTCACTAAGACCCTGCAAAGGCCAATCTACATTAATTTACATCATAACTTGGTCATTATCCATTGTGAATGGAGACTTAATGGGAAAATGTTGAATGCTTTCAGTCGGTGGATGCTGAAGGGAGTTCTAATCGTTTGTCTTGGTTTGCCTAAACAATGTAGAAAAAGACAAATTAAAACATACGTTTTGGAAATGTTTGAGTATGAGTGCATGCGTGTGTGTGTCCATATACACCACATTTTTATTGCATAGCCTGAAAGTTTGAAACCCGTATACAAGTGAGAAAGTAATTTTAATCAGAATCATAATATTGTTATGTTTTAACATCCTGAGGCATCAGCAATAGATTATATAGACCCAATCACTAATTGGTCATTTTGGGATTGTTCACAAATGAATCAATGTAAAATATTGCATAAATGGATCAATTATCACAAAGGAGCCTCCATTTTAAATGGTATTAAGTATTTCTTTTTCAGCCAAAAGCAAAAAAAAACTTTGAAACAATGTGCATTTTTTACCTTCTCTCAACCAAGGGTTTTACAGCAGTTTAAAACATCTGTTCACTAAGTAGTTCCAGGCTGATAGCATTAGTAGTTATAAATATGTATTCCCTATTTACTTCTCAACATGGATTCTAATGGTTCTGCAAAATAAATAAATTAATTTGTGTTTAAACATGTCACATGACACAGAATCCTGAGATCTGAGCTAAAGTTCAGTTGTTTATACCTGATTGGGATTTAATCATTCAAAATATGCAGTTAGATTTTAGAACCAGTAAAAAAGAAGTATTTAATCAAGTCTGTCTTTCATGTTGACTCATAACACTTAAGTGGTCCTAACAAAGTTTAGCTATGTGAAAACAGTACAGAAAACAGACTGGAACAGTGTTTTAAAGACACACGTTAAGGATTACAGCTAATTATTTATCTAAAGGCTATGCATTACTTGTGGCCATTTTCCAACATGTCACAAGGGGGCTCTAGTGTTCCTAGAAGAAACCTTTTTATACAAATTATGTCACCTGTCATCTTTTCTTTTAGATAATCATCCTCCTTCAGAGATTCCAGAAATTCCTGACATGGTTTTCATTTAGAAAATTTTCTGATGATAGTAAAGAAAAGAAACTTAACACTCTACATCTATATATTTGTGATTTTGCACAGTGTTTGATAGCTAATGAAACAATATACTGCAACGTGAGGGAGTCATAATCCAACTCCAAGTGATTCAGATCCCCTCATCAATATGCCAGAATCCAAGACAGACAAGGTGGACACTTTATGGCCAGCAGAAATGCACTAATCAAATATAACTGTGACTACTTGCCACACACTATGTTTCACGGACATTACAAGACATTTAAGCGTGTGGTGGGAAGGCCCAGTCAAGCAGAAGAAAAAATAATTTAGAAGAAGAGGAGCAGGAGGAACCATCATCATCAGAGTGTGAATGTTTGTGAGTTGGTGAATGACTGATTATGTTGTAAAGCACCTTGGGGGGTAACAGGACTCTAGAAAGCATTATATCAAATACAGGCCATTTACCATCAAGGCGGAGCAATGCCCTGCACATCAACCAAGCACATTCCATTTAGGTTGGCTTCGCATGGAAATGAAGGCATCACTTTGAATTACGTTATGATGAGAAAGACTTATCAACATAACAGATTTTTCATAAACACTTTAAGGAGCAAATTACAGGGAAACAGCCAATAATCCGTTATATGCGGGACGATCAAGGCGCATTTAGGGTCGTGGTAAAGTCACGTATGGGCTTTGAAGAAGAGCCGAAGGAAATAGACTAATTCACACACACACACACACACACACACACACACACACACACACACACACAATGACAACAGAAACCTTGAATGCTAACATCACGTACACACAGACAGACATGGACAATAGTATTAGATTCCATTGTGATATTTTATAAAGTGTTTTAAACATCACCCTCGACCAGTCGCATCGTTTCCATTCAATTTTTTTTAAAAGACCGCATAACTGTAATGGGAAAAACCGTCTCGGATCTCGTTCTCAGAAACACACCGTGATGTCAGGTAAGTGGTAGAATTTACTCAAACTCCACTTTCCAATGTTTTATCAATCTACTGACTTCACGTCTATTTTTAGCCGCAATTGTCTTGTAGTCGGATGAGGGTGACCAGCATTGGGATGGCAAAATTCCTCTTTCTCAATTAGAAAGTGAGATACCCCCAGCCCAGCAAGATGCATTTAGCCAACTCGACAGAGCTTTGAACAAACTCAGTAAGTGATTTTTATCCATAATTTAATAACGAGATATATCCCTTTCAGCTGAGAAAGATCTTATTTCTTCGGAAGGACAGGAAGGGAACATAGACGATCAAGAACGCCCCTCGCAGCAATACGCCAAAAGTCAGGACTTTATCCCACCCACACCTCAACACGGCTGTGATGAGGGGTTGGCGTCACAGCCAGAACAGCCACCGGTGAGCAGCGACGAAGACTCTGCTCCGCAACCTCCTGTCACTGATGCACAGAGTGTCATGTTTTGGGGTAAGTGTCTAACCCAAGACATACAGAATCAGACTCGGAAAGGTAAAACAATGATTTTTATTAAATGATGAGGAGAACTGAGGGTGCACTGGCGATCCATCGGAAGGTGAAAACAGGAAGCGGCAACTAGAGGAAACCAGAGGTGAGTACTGGGAATTGTAGTTCAGAGTGAATGTTTGTAGGCAGGACTTACGATGCGGAAGTTCAGGATGAATGTGGAGGAGAGATGAGCCCTGGTAATATCCAGAGGAGAATTGTCTTAGTCCAAGTGGGAGAGTGGAATGGAAGAAGATGATGATTATGAGGAAACGGAGATAGAGCATGATCATGGTGGAGAGCGGGACGGCAGAGCGAAGTTAGGAATCCAGGCAGCGAACCGGTGAATAATCCTTTCTCTCCAAGATGGGAGAGGATCCAGAGGTGAAGCAAGCCTGAGGGTAAGTATCCAAGAAACAAGTTCAAGTTAAAAACGAGTTCAAAAAATCTTACAAAGTCAAAGACAAGGTTCAAAAGTTACGAAGGGCTAGAGACTACCAGTCAGTAGTTAATCATCCGGCGTCGAGTCAGGATAACCGTCCTCCTTTTAAAGCCGCCCCGCTGATCAGGCTGATGAGGATCAGCTGCGCTCCCTCTCCTGCAGGCAAAACTCAAAGATGGTGAATGATGGGCAGAGTACTCACCCTGGCTCATGACACAGAGGCCTAGTGAGTAATCTGAATAATGGGTTTAATAAAGTTTTTATTAAAAGATGATGATTCATTCATACTTTCTCTCTCTATTTCTCCATCCAGAAATACGTTGGAGGGCGTCACAGCCAGAACAGCCACCGGTGAGCAGCGACAAAGACTCTGCTCCGCGCCCTCCTGCTGCTGCTACACAGAGGCCTAGTGAGTAATCAGAATAAAGTGTTTAATAAAGTTTTTATTAAAAGATGATGATTAATTCATACTTTCTCTATTTCTCCATCCAGAAATATGTCAGAGGAAGCAACGGCTGACTCGGCTGCAAAGGACTAACAGAATGAAAATGGCCTACATGCTCCTGCAGATCACGTACGGGCTTGTGAACATTGTGGGCAATGTTCTGTGTCTGTGAGGATTAAGAGAGAGAAGAGGACCAAGGATTTTTTTTTCATTCATCAAGTTTATAGAAGGTATTTTTTATTTTTTTCTCTTTGTATCATGAGTCATACGCCGGATTGGTTTGATTTGAGTGGACTTTCAGATCCGAGTGACGATGGTTCAAATAATGAGATTTTAGATCAAATTCTAGCTTGCCAAACTCCTCTCCTTCTCACACCAGGCCTCAAAAGATACAACCTGTAAAAGGCAGTAAATACTGCATTCAGCATGCACATTTTCCAGCACAAAAAAGAGCTCCGATCTCTCTCAAGGACCGAGGCCTTGAAAATCCACTGCCCATCCGCATCCTCCAGCCCCTCCCATGAAGCGCTGAAAGCTATCACGGCGTTCTGGATTTCATCCAGTGATGGAAGAGCTGGCGGCCTGTTGCATTTTACAGCCGGACGAGGTCTCTCACGATCATCTTTTTACACCCTGTGTGGAACTGCGAGGTTGAGCACTGCCCAGTCGTTGTAGGAGAGAACCGCTGAATGTGATGAATATGGCTTGAGAGGTTTGTCCTCAGCCACATCATGGATTAGACACAGCTCCTTAGTGTCATAGCTGAACCGGTACCCAAAACTACCGGTATAGCCGTAAGATTCCAGCGGCCATATTTGCTCCAAGGACTCTTTACTGCCAAAAGGAGGAAGCTGAACTCTACACATGTAGAATGTAGATTTGTGGGGAGCACCACCCTCTGCAGGCAGCTAATGGATGGCTATGGATTTTTCATAGAGCAAGGTCTGTGATAGCGGCGACGGTGTGTCCACGCTCTCGTCTTTCACCTCCTTCACCTCTCGGGTAGAGGTTGAAGCATCGGTTGTAGACACTTCATCCATCTTCTCTTGCTTCAACATTTTCTTAGAGGTATTTCTTCTGCTTTTCGCCATTCTGACCGTTCTCGGTCTGTCCACTGAAATGGATCAGAGCTTTTAAAGAGGCAAGCAGGGTTGGAGGGAGGGATATGGGGTATTACGTATGAAAGGGAGGGGCTGTGGGAACTGTGGGGTGAGGTATCCTAACACAAAATGAGTTTTCAATTCTAACTTGACGTAAAGTGGAGCAGATTGAATACATCAAAACAGATCATCAATATGCATCTTGAGAGAAGGGGTCCTGGGGATTACAATTAATAACTTCATGGGTTACACAACAGTCATCAATTCATTTCTTGACATGTGGGGCCATAAAAGGTGATATCACAAAAGGTCATAAAACAATACACCTGTCAAGTTTGACGTAAGGTGGTTTGGGGGAGAGGTCATAAAGGTCAAAGAACAATAGACCTGTCAAAATTGTGACGAAGGGTGGTTTCTTCATCTCTCTCTGGTGGTTCCCAGAATATCTAAATATAGGACGGGAGGCAGATCTTTTCGCTATCAGGCTCCTCTCTTGTGGAACCAGCTCCCAGCTTTAGTCCGTGAGGCAGACACTTTGTCTACTTTTAAGACTAAGCTTAAAACATTTTTATGTTAGCCCAGATCTGGACAAGTGGGGGAGTAGAGGGATGTGGAGTGTACAGTCGGTAAAGACTACTCTCCCTTGCCCTGCATCCAACATGCCGCCATCTCAAAGGCTAGGTTATCCAGAGTTATCTCTGTAGATATTCTGCTATAGGCTTACAGTGCTGGAGGACATACTGACCACTTTCCACACTCGAGTACTTTCTTCTACAATTTGCTCTTAACCCTCTCAGGCTAAAAATAGGTTTTGATAAAAAGGATGCTAAACTAATTCCTTCAGGGGTACTTCTGAGTTAAAAAATGCTCATGAAATATGTATATGGAGTAACCAGGTAGGCCTGTTTTAACATTGCAAGTCTGCAATGCCTGCCTATTATTTCCTGCTATTTCAGCTGTTAACTTTATTTTTTCTCTAAGTGTTTTACTCCCCAGAAGAAGCTTCAGTGATGATCTGCTGAGCTGTGGTGGCCTCATGGAGGGGGCCATTGGCTTGAACACTGCTGCCAACCACTTAAACATTCTCCCTCTCCTGATAATAACATTTTACTTTCTTTGACATTTGAATGTGCCACCACTAGTTTACCCGTTTAATTATAGATTCACTAGGATAAATAGAATAAAGTTTATCTCTCACCAAATAGAATATTTACTAAGAAATTACAATATAACCATAGAAACACTACTTGGTGTAAATGTTGTGCGTGTGTGTGTGTGTGTGTGTGTGTGTGTGTGTGTGTGTGTGTGTGTGTGTGCTCTGTCTTCTTGATCCCCAGTGAGTTGTGGCGGATGGCTGCTTATACTGAGCCAGGGTCTTCTGGAGGTTTCTTCCTGTTAAAAGGGAACTTTCTTCTCCACTGTCGCTGCATGCTGAGGATTGCTGCAGCTATTTGCTGGGTTCCTTCTTTAGGAAACTTTTTTCTGATTTGCTTTATGAACTGACCTGTGTTGGAATGTTTACAACGTGAAGGGCCTTGAAATGACTTTTGTCGTGATTTGGTGCTATATAAATAAACTTGAATTGAATTGAACTTGAATAGTAGACAGAGTAAGTGGCTGATGTCCAGAAATCCCAGTGAGTTAGGGTTGAGAAGGGATTAAGAACAGGCCCTCAGGACAAAAGCAACAGAGGCCAGGGTCTACCCAAGACTGTTCAAGGATGCCTCTGAGACAGTCATATGGATACATACAGCAGTATTAGGGATGTGTATTGGTGAAATTCTGACAATACAATACGCACATCAACACACCACACACACACACACACACACACACACACACACACACACACACATATATATATATATATATATATATATATATATATATATATATATATATATATATATATATATATGGACAATGGGTTTCTATAGGCTCCAATAACATGTTTTTGAGGGAAAATGGGAGGTGGCCACCACCGCCATTTTGACTGTGTCACAGGTTCCGTCAAGCCCAGAAAATTCCACAAAAGGTAAGAGAGGTGGAGCTGATGGTGGGGCTGTAAGGCTGGGATCAAATGACGACACCCGGTCAAACTAGTTACAAGCTAACCTGAAGCTAACCCAAAGCTAACGTGGAGGTGGGAGCAAGGCCGGATTAACCATATGGGCAACTGGGCAATTGCCCAGGGCCCACGAACTCTAAAGGGCCCAGGGCAGCAAGGGCACGAGCAAAATACTGTATCTGTAATCTCCCGCTGATGTCAAAGTAGTTGATTGGCTGAACATGAACCTTACGGAATAACGTAATCACGATTGACGGATGAAGAAGAGAGACAGAAACAGAGAGATCCACATGATGAAGGAGAGAGAGAACAGAGAGGTTTACACGAAGAAGAGGGAGAGGAACAGAGAGGTCAACATGATGAAGAAGAGGGACAAGATGGCAATTCCAGCAATGCTCATCATGGAGAAGAACCCGAAATGCACTTTAGGTGCATGGTTTTCAATGTCATTGTCGACACCATCCTGCAAGAGCTATCAGACAGGATTTCCAATCTTTGGCTTGTGTGTGAGAAATTTAAATTCATCACTAAAATGGATCAGATGACAAAAACTGAGCTGGAGGAATCAGTTATCACATTTGCCATGACTACCGCTAATGTTTCCAGAGATATAATTCAAGAAATCTACCCAGCAAGCCGGCTACTGAAGGGTTGCAAAGCTCTTGAGAAGCTAAATTTCCTCATTCAGGAGAATCTTGATTTGGTGTTCCCGAATTTGACAGTAGTCCTTAGAGCAGGGGTGCTCATTACGTCGATCGCGATCTACCAGTCGATCGCAAAGGTGGGTGGATCTCATGAAAAATTATGTCAGCCTATCAGCCATCCTGTAACTTGATTGATATATATGGCAGCCAGTCAGTTTTTACATCACCGCTTCAAAAAGTATTCAATATAGTCTATAAAAGTGATCTAAATCGGCCTCGCCATCAAAGGGGATTGGATTCTATTTTTACCGCTAGCCGTGTCAATGTCCGTAAATAACATAGGGCTAGACAGGAAATCACACACACTTTCAGTGCTTCAAAATAAAAGTCTATTTCAAAGATCCAACTTCTTATTTATATAGATTACGTCTATACGTGTGACCTCATGAATCATTTACTCCAAGCATGGTTTGAGATGAGCAGTGGTGTGTTTTTCATTGATTTAACCTGGCAGTGGAGAGGAACAATATGAGATGTCAAACGTGGTATCTTTTTCTTCCGGTCATAGATCACAGCGCATGCGCAAGACGGCGCACAACAGCAGCAAAACTAGCAAGCTAGTCAGCAAGTAATATTCCATTTTTAGTGCTTGGTTTTCTTCAGAAAGGTCAAATGAGTGGCCTATGTAAAAAGAAAAAAATGTATCACTTTCATACGGAATGGGAGGAGGAGGACTTTTTTTTCACGGAGACATTTTCGATGTGCGTTCACCTCATCTGCCTGTCTGCCATAGCATTACCAAAGAAAGGAAATGTGGAGCGGCATTTTCGGACTGTTCATGGGAAATATGACACATACTTCCCGCCGAACAGCAAACTGAGAAAAAGAAAGGTGAAGGAACTAAAAGGCTAGTTGTCCGGACAGCAGTCATTTTTCTCACAACATACTTCAAAAGCCAAAGCCGCCACCGAATCATCGTTCCGGGTGAGTCACCTCATTATAAAAAAAAAAGAAGTCCTTCCAAGACGGGGAGATGGTAAAAGAGGCATTTGTTGAAGCTGCTGACTCATTGTTCCAAGATTTTAAAAACAAGGCAGAAATGTTATCTTCGGTCAAAGTTCTCCAGCTGTCAAGAAGTACAGTTAAACGGTGCAGTGAAGACATTGCTGAAGATTTGACCCAGCAACTTTGGAAGGACATCACAGATTGCGAGTGTTTCTCACTGCAGTTGGATGAATCTACGGACGTGAGTGACACAGCCCAGATGAGCATTTTCATTCGTATGGTGTTTACTGATATTTCTGCAAAAGAGGAGCTATTAACATTGCTGCCCTTGAAAGAAAAGACCCGAGGAGAGGACATATTTCAGTCGTTCAAAAACTTTATTGAGAAAACCCAGCTCCCAGTGCATAAACTAGTGTCCATCACCACGGATGGAGCACCAGCAACGGTTGGCCGTTTGAACGGATTTATTGCCAAGTGCAGAGAGGATGATGCTTTTCCAAACTTCGTGAATTACCACTGCATAATCAATCAACAAGTGTAATGCACTAAAATGTTCAACATGAAAGAGATCATGGACATAGCAAAAAACATTGGCTGTTCTCTTCGTGCCAGATCACTTCAAAGACGGCTATTCCGTGTTCATCTGGAGAAGGCTGAGTGTGACCACTCTGAGCTGTTGCTGCACACTGCTGTGAGATGGCTCAGTCGAGGGAAATTCCTGCGAATATTTCGAGAACTCTGTCCAGAAATAAAGGATTTTTTTCGTGAAGCTGGAAATGCAGAATACAAGGAACTAAACTGCAGTCAGTGGCTGTTAGACTTAGCATTTTTAACTGATCTGACAAACATGTTGAATGACCTTAGAGCTGCAAGGAAAAGACAAAACAGTGATCAATATGATCAGCTCAGTTAATGCTTTCAAATGAAAAATGCAACATCACTCCTCCAAACTGCAGTGCCATGATTTGACAAACTTCCAGAACCTGGCATCAGAGCTGGAGATGCAAGGGACGGCCAGTGTGCAGCTAGACAGTGCACGCTACACAGAGCAGATTGACAGATGTTTGGCAGAGTTTGACAAACACTTTCAAGACTTTACTTTGCTCGAGCCAGTTGCTACATTCATGTGCTATCCTTTTCTGGACGATGCTGAGGTTGATTCACTTTCATCAAAAATTGCAACACTGTTTCACCTGAACGCTCCTCAAGTGGGAGATGAGATTTTGACATTACAAGCCGACATTCAGCTGAAGTCCAGAGCTCATGAACAGTTCTGGAACTTACTCACAGAGGTTAAGTACCCCAACGTGAGGAAATGTGCCATGTTTTTGACTGCATTTTTCGGCTCCACCTATTTATGTGAGTCAGCCTTTTCACACATGAAGATCATCAAGTTCAAGTACCATTCCACCATGACTGATGAAAATCTGGAAGTGTGCTTGAGGCTGGCTGTGAGCTGTCACTGTCTGGACTATGCATCCCTGGCTGATTCCATTCTGTGCTAGTCATCAGCAGTGTTGGGAGTAACGCCGTTTAAGTATAACGGCATTTCTAACGGCGTTCTTTTATAGGTAACGGAATAATCTAATTAATTACTTTTCCCGCCGTTACAACGCCGTTACCGTTACTGGGGACGGAAGGTTGTGCGTTACTATGTGCTTGTCGAACGTTGAGCAACAGGCTTTCCGACCGCCACACTTCAGCTGCAGCCAGGGAGAGAGAGGTGTCGGCGAGCTAGGATGATGTTGACGCCAAAACAACCAAAACAAAGTGGAGACTCACCTCTCACATCAGGAAGAATCTGCGTGTTTCGAACGTTATCCGTTCTTTCATAATCCGTTGTTGAATTGTGATCGGCAGAAGCTTTTCCGGTTCGCGCCTCACTTTTTACAGCAGCGGCCCACGTCAAAACGATCGTTTCTGTTACTGATAAGGAAATGTGTGCGTTAAGCAGCGCGGTGTGTAGAAGCTGTCATCAGCTGATCAGGAGCTAGAGGTAGATGTTTTCATCCAAGAGCATCACGGCCCGTGAAGAACGAGGAAGACGTGATGAATATCTACGACTGCAGACCCCCCGCAGATTCCCACCTGCAGCAGCGAATCTGCGGGTGTGCAGCCGTGCCCTTCTTAGCGTGACAGCGGGACGTCCCGAAGGTCCGCTCACCTGTTCACCGCTCAGACCCCCTGATCATCCAGATGTAACCTGTTTCTGATCATGTCTTTAGTCCCGCTGTAACACTGATGCATCAGTCTCAAACGACATGGAGCTCAGGTGTTATTAGAACTACCTGTGTGTGTTTACCACCCAGCTTCAGCTCTTCTGTGGTTGGGTCTGACCCAAGTTAGTACATTTAAGTCCTCCATCAGGCTTGTGCCTCTTCTAGTGTTATTTTAAAGGATTTTATTTATTTATTTAACCGTTACTAGATTACCAGCAACAGAAATGCTGCTAAAAACACACAATTATGTGAAGCTGGAAAAATTAGAATACTGTGCAAAATTACATTTATTTCTGTAATTTAACTAGACTGAGATACCATTTAAAGGCTTGGGAACCTTTACAGGTGTTTCTATTTGCAATTTTAAATGTTAGCTGATTGGGGTCTTGTTAAATATCACACAGTGACCTTTTAATAGTCTAGATTAGTGTAATCTCCTGTTAGTAGTTCCTCCTGTTAAGTGCTTATTTATTGAAATTATTCAGGTTTATAAAAAACATTTGGACAAACATTTTATTATGTTCCAGTCATTAGTCATTTATATTTCACTATTGTAGTAATTCTTGCATTCTTTAATGAAAAAAGTAACTAAGTAGTTACTTTTGTTGGTAATTAGTTACTTTTATGATCTTGTAACTCAGTTAGTAACTGAGTTACTTTTTTGACAAAGTAATCAGTAACTATAACTAATTACTTTTTTAAAGTAACGTTCCCAACACTGGTCATCAGAGTAAACTCAGGTAATGACAAAAGTTTATGTAGTTAATTATGTTGTAATGACTACTGACTCATGGCTATATTGGCTCATGTGGTTATGCATGTTTTGTAGTAGGGTAGATCATTTTGACTTGGTCATTTTATAAGTAGCTCGCAAGCTGAAAAAGTGTGAGCACCCCTGCCTTAGAGTATTCCTCACCATGCCTTTGACAGTTGCATCTGCTGAGAGATCATTTAGTAAGCTAAAGCTTAAAAAAAATACCTTTGTTCGAGTACGAGCAATGATCGCTTGACTCAGTTGGCAGTGATTTCTACTGAAAACAGTCTACCTCATTTGATGCTATTCTTGACAAATGGGCGAGTGTAAAGGAATGACATGTTACAATTTAGTGTAAACATTTGTACATCGAGTACAAGCTGTTGTTCAGATATGTTATATTTGTACTACAGAGAATGTAGTGAGCATTTTTGTTACACATCATTAATTATTTAACTTTTTTGTGGTTGAGCTGTTCACCTGTTGCAATATATAACATAAAATAAACGTGTATAATCAACAAGATTGTTACACCTAAACATAAAAATAAATTTGGTTGGAGGCAATGGGATGGTGTTGTGTGTGTGTGTGTGTGTGTGTGTGTGTGTGTGTGTGTGTGTGTGTGTGTGTGTGTGTGTGTGTGTGTGTGTGTGTGTGTGTGTGTGTGTGTGTAAAAGCCATGTGGAGAGTGTTTGTTATTTATAAAGCATATGTTGTTAGATTTTATCCTGAATCCAGACTTTGAAAATATATATATATTTTAATTACAGTTTGATTTATTTGACACCAGTAGAATGTTTATTATTTTGTTAATTTCTCCTTAAATGCCTAATGTTTTAGTTTAAAATGAATATTTTTCATTCATCCCAATACATAAAGTTACACATTAAAGACTGACAAAAAATTAATTTGTTTAAATATCGCTAGAATTAGATGGAAATTAATAGCGTGATTGTTTCCCCATCTAAACAGCCGTAGTCACAGACAGTTCAAGGGAGGCGGAATTTTTTTTCTTGTTACACAGCAATGTGACATCTGTAAATCATACAGCTAATGCTTCAATTTTTTTCAATCTTAACCAAAATATGAAGTAATGTGTTTGTACCCTGGAGTCCGTGGTGAAGTGATGACTCTGAAAGTGTTCACTGCACAAGCGGGAGTGTGAATTGGGAGTCCAGCACTCTCTTCTTTGGTTGCTTACCCAAAGGTCAAGCCTCTCTGGATCACCTAGAGGAAAACTTCATACGAAGAACTACTTAAGCATATGGGTTTAAAATACTTTATAGATCATCATGGCCTGTAGTAAAAGGTCTAAAATTAGGATAAAGAGTAATACAAAATGCTAAATTTATAAAAAAATATATATAAAACCAAACACTTGAGTCTGTCGCCTTATTGGATAGGATATGAACCTTTTAATAATCAATTTTATTAACTAATTTTCATTTTATTAAACTGCACTAGTTCGTATGAGAACAGGGCACCCGGTCGCGGCTCTTTGTGAACAAATTAGTTATTTAGTCGCTCCCCACCACCACTATTTTACAAATATGCAAAAAATATAAAAAAACGAGCGAGTTTATCTGATGGCATACAGACGTCTGGAGACTAACATCAAGCACTATCAACCAACTCTCCGAGCTGCAGTATTCCTGCGGTCAGGTCTCTCTCTGAGTCCGAGAGCTCCACAAGCGGTCAGCCCGCGCAGCAGACAGGCGCCGAAGCAGTCAGAGACGCACCGGGCTGACCGCTGGGGATAACCGGTTGGAAGAATGGAACACAGAAGTGTCCTTCCGAGAGCTCCATCAACAGGTCATATTTCAACCCATTTTTATGTTAAATGCACTGGGTTTTACACCCATCCAGTGTTGGGAGTAACGCCGTTTAAGTATAACGGCGTTTCTAACGGCATTCTTTTATAGGTAACGGAATAATCGAATTAATTACTTTTCCCGCCGTTGCAATGCCGTTACCGTTACTGGGGACGGAACGTTGTGCGTTACTATGTGCATGTAGAACGTTGAGCAGCAGTGTGAGGCTTTCTGACCGCCACACTTCAGCTGCAGCCAGGGAGAGAGAGGTGTCGATAACACACTTACAAACACGATGATGATTGGGGTGGGCGGAGACCCTCACGGTCTCAGTCGCTGCATTCTGTAGACACAACGGGAATAACTCCGTTTAAAATAACCGCGTTAATAAAAATATTTCTTTCTGTAACGAGCAAACTAATTAATTACGTCTTCTTTTATCAAAACGTCGTTTCTGTTACTGATAAGAAAATGCGTGCGTTAAGCAGCGCGGTGTGTTGAAGCTGTCATCAGCTGATCAGGAGCATCACGGCCCGTGAAGAACGAGGAAGACGTGATGAATAGTCTACGGCTGCAGACCCCCCGCAGATTTGTTGCTGCAGCAGCGAATCTGTGGATCTGCAGCAGTGCCCTTCTTAACGTGACAGCGGGACGTCCCGAAGGTCCGCTCACCTGTTCACCGCTCAGACGTCCTGATCTTCTGCCTTCCTAGATCATCCGGCTGTAACCTGTTTCTGATCATGTCTTTAGTCCCGCTGTAACACTGATGCATCAGTCTCAGACGGCATGGAGCTCAGGTGTTATTAGAACTACCTGTGTGTGTTTACCACCCAGCTTCAGCTCTTCTGTGTTTGGGTCTGACCCAAGTTAGTAAATGTAAGTCCTCCATCAGGCTTGTGCCTCTTCTAGTGTCATTTTAAAGGATTTTATTTATTTATTTAACCGTTACTAGATTACCAGCAACAGAAATGCTACTAAAAACACACAATTATGTGAAGCTGGAAAAATTAGAATGCTGTACAACATTACATTTATTTCTGTAATTTAACTAGACTGAGATACCATTTAAAGACTCGGGAACCTTTACAGGTGTTTCTATTTGCAATTTTAAATTTTAGCTGAGTGGGGTCTTGTTAAATATCACACAGTGACCTTTTAATAGTCTAGATTAGTGTAATGCTCCTGTTAGTAGTTCCTCCTGTTAAGTGCTTATTTATTTAAATTATTCAGGTTTATATAAACATTTGGACAAACATTTTATTATGTTCCAGTCATTAGTCATTTATATTTCACTATTGTAGTAATTCTCGCATTCTTTAATGAAAAAAGTAACTAAGTAGTTACTTTTGTTGGTAATTAGTTACTTTTATGATCTTGTAACTCAGTTAGTAACTGAGTTACTTTTTTGACAAAGTAATCAGTAACTATAACTAATTACTTTTTTAAAGTAACGTTCCCAACACTGCACCCATCTACATATACCCTATTAATTATTTCACCGTACATACATTTCATGGTTAAACAGTACATGTTAAAATGGTAGTTAGCTAGCTGCTTTGATAAGCTCAACTAGTGCAAAAGCGGCAGTGACCTAAAATGCATGAATATAATTTTACTTACCGAAAAAATGAAGTGGAGATTCCTTGGACGCTTTATTAATGCAATTAATACCACAGCAAGTCATTTTGTCCCACAATTGCACAAAAAAAAATAAATAAATAAAAGAATACACAAACGCTACAACTACTGGTCTAAGTTCAGAGACTAAAAATCGCGGAACAGTTTTCAGGCGAGACCGAGGCTCAGACTGAGGCCACTGAGGCCTTTCGACGGAGCTAGCTCTGTGGTCACGCGGGTCTGATGCTCATCAATTATACAGAATTTTAGGCTTTTAATACACTTACACAGAAGAGTGACAAAAAAATGCACCCCCCTCAGAGTTGTCATGAGTGTAAACTAGATCATTTAAACAAAAAACATGTTTTGGTACCAGGCTGTAAACATGTTTATTTCTGCTGTGAAATTGGTATTTTTAACATGGGAGTCAATGAGGATTTGCTCGCTTCTGACACCAGCCCCCAGCGGATGAGGGTGGAACTGCAATTTATTTCACTTCCGTGTTGGCTTCAGTTTCAAACCCGCATTGTGGGGGCTTGGATACGTATAACGATATGGGGAGATGATACAATATATCACGATATATTGTGATACTTTCAGTCAGACGGTATTAGCGATTTTTTTAGACTGACTGTATTGTAGGAAAATTCAACAAACAATCCAAACTGATACTTAACGTGTTTAACATGAGGTATTTGAACTATAATACAGGGATGTATATTTTAATGATGGAAACTAAACCTATTGCATACGGCTGCCACCTAGTGGTCAATGTTTGAACTGCACCAAAAGGAAAACAAAATACACAACTGTTTCCATGTAAATTCTTCCAAAATTTAGATACACAGCTACCGATATACACAGCTATATCGATATAATATTGCTAGAAAAAATATCACGATATATTGCCATGTCGATATTTTTTACATACCTAAGCAGTATGTGAGATTCAGGCATTTAAAGCATTTGCAGAACACCATGGGTGTAAGAATGTACAGAGCCACGTGTGCCAAGCAAACTAGAGTTCCTGCAAAGAATGTAGAACCAAAATGTCTCAGTTTATTGGGTTCTCTAGACAAACATATTAGTTTCTAACCTGCCTCAATTTAATGCAAGATGCATTTGTGTTAAATAATGTCATCAGAAGCATGAATTAAAACAATTTCAAAGTTTAGAATTGGACAAATGCTTGGCAACTGCCTAAATTAATTTCTTTTTTGAAATGCAAAGATTGAAAAATGAGTTATTTACTGTTTAAACCTGATTTGTACCTCTAGTGGTCTTGAGCTAAAGGCGAATGAAAACTCTATGCATACTGTTGTTACCAGAGACAGAAATAGCCACAGTAATACATCCATGTGCAACAGTGTATGTTTATGTATTTGGAAGATGTCTTTGTCCAAAGCTGCTTACAAATGAGGATGTAACAGTGCAGTTACAATGGAGGCTAACAATAAGGTAAAGAACATTAGTCAGGCTTTGCCAAAGGTGACGGGGTGACTGTGTGGAAGTAGAAAGCAAGCACAGAAGGAGAGCAGCAGAGCAAGGGAGGGGATAGTGCAGGAGGACATGTAAATATTTTTCCAATATTTGTGCACACATCTAAAAATAATACTATATTTCAGTCATACACAGAGGCTCTCAGTGCACTAACATTTAGTATAAATTCTTTAAAATATACTAAAATGATATAGGATCTTAGAAAGTGGCTCAGCTCAGCAAAGGCGGCCCCAAGTAAGGGTTGGAAGGAGAAAACCACCATCAAAATCAGCTGGTATCACCCCTCCACCTCATGTGGCCAGGAGGTTTTATACACATAAAATGTTTCATGAACGTTAAAAGGGCAAAACTCAACCTTTTCATTGCATTGTGCTTTGATTTGGGTCTCTACTGCCTCCAAATGTGTAAAAAAATGTCCATGCATTTTTTTCGTCAGTGTTTGTCTTTAGGAAATGCGTGCCTAAAAACAAGGTGTTTCTAAAAGTGTGACATTTGTGTGACATCACAAACAGGGACAGTTACATAGAATCACCTTTCAAGTGTAAGAGAGAACTACAATTGGAGGATTGGCAGTTCTGCTCCAATCCCCTCCGGAACATCAAAGCTTCTCAGCTTATAGCAGCCTGAGCATATTGTTGGGTGGGCATGGCCAGCTCCAGCTTGTTTTCTTAAAGCGATCGAACCCTGAAACAGCTCATTCTGGATGGTACTGAAGCTGTCATGAATAAAACTGCTGAAATTGTTTTCTGTTAGAAGGATTTTATGCAAAGAACTTTATAAATATATTTTTTATCGACCACAGAACTATTACAACTCAGGAAAAAAAGTCTAAATAGATTTCAGTTAATATACAAATAGGACAAGTTTCAAGAAGCTGCAACTTTTTAAAGATTTATTCATGCTTCTCATCTTTTTGTTCTTCATAGCACAAAAAAAACTGAAAAAATATTAATTCAAAGTGGCTTATATCAGAAGGATTTGATGAGCCTCCTCAAAAATCAGCACCAGCCCCCCATTTGGCCACCCCTTCTGGTGCCCCTGCTGCTCAAACAACATTCAGTCACCATTTTTGAGATTCTGCAGCTTTTTTAAATTTGTTTTGGTACCTCTTCTGAGCTCTAACTAAAAAAATGATGCTGCAGTTTTCACTAATCACAACAGTTCAGCGTAATCTGGTTCACCGCGCATGTATGAGGTTTTTGTTGACAGTTTAACTTAAATACATTCGCGATCGCTTTGAGAGCTGTTAATATCCAGTTAAGGACTTAGTGTTAGTTTCAACGCATTATTAGTTCCATTTTACAGACATGTGGGTTGAATCTGAACGCGTTTGAAGGATATTTCACAATATTCACACTGAAACAACAAACCTTTAGATTGTTGATCATTGGAACTTCGACCATTAAAGATCAGCGTTTTTCCTTTGGAAAACTGCACACAAACGTTCCAGCCCAACTCTCAGCATGCGGTTCCATCCCAGATGTGCAACAGCAGTGCGGATCTATAGGAGGACCTTGCTTGTTGGTGTTTTGGTCCATTGAACCCTTGCAGCTCGTCATGTTGTTGCGTTTCTTGTCTAGTCTGCATTTTTCCACTCATGAATCCTCTGCGTGGAGACTTGGCTGTACTTCTTACATCCTGATCCGGAATGTTCTGACATCCATTTGGTCTAAACGCAAGTCCAAAAAGCCGCATTCAGATCACCGCGCAAAAAAAAAAAAAAGGGGGGGGGGGGGGGGGGTAAAGCCTAGAGACGAAAATGAGCTTCCACCACGCAAGTTTCCACGGTTAGATCACACCTGGTGCTTCCGTTTTGGTTTGGAACTCGTTGTTCCGGTGTTTATGACGAGTCGCTTTAATCCACCTGTTGGGGGGCGAGCAAAGAGCGACGCCTGAGGATCCGCGAGTATCCAGATGTGTGTGGCAGGCGCGCTGCGGAGCGCTGCAGCTGCAGACGGGTCGTGCGCACTTGGAGACGCATTGAGCACTGTGGCACTGTGAGGGAGGGAAAAAAACAGTCCTCTAAACGAGCAACTCATCCACACCATGACTGAAATTATTGGATAAATTAACATTAATGTTGGTCATTTATGAAAATACTTCCCAGATATTTCCATTCCTCCTTATTTGGACAAATTTTCCACAAAAAAGAATATATATTTTTGTTTCATTTACCAATTTAGTTATCTTACTGTATTTTTTGCTGAAAAACATGGAAATAAGCAGCCGATCTCGTCTTAAATCAGATTAAAATTCATTCTAATGGCTGACAGATAATTGCAGACCTATTGAAGTTGTCTAAAGTAGGAAACTTGACAGGAACAGCTCCCATTCCTCCTGCCTAATTCATATCTGAGCCGCATGCTCTCAGTCTCTTTCCCTCTGCCTTCCAACTTTAATACGTGTTAATGCTGTTTTCATCCTAATGGTTACAGTAGGTTGCAATTTTTTATTTTTCCCTATTCTTTAAGTGTATGTGCTGTTTTAATTTCCCCACTGTGGGATCAATAAAGTCTCTTCTGCATAATGTATTCCCACATGTTTAAATGCTTCCCTGCCAGAGTAATTCTTTGCGTGTCTGTTTGACTCTGACTATGCTGGCAGACCGTTTACCCAATGAGGAAACATTTTTACATCCAGAGGACCTTTGATTGTTTCTGTCAACAAGGAAAAGCTTAAACATCTGTTCAATTGACCCAGGGACGAAATTTTGATTTCAGAAGTGGGGGGGACACAGCAGGCTTGTGCGGATTTGGGGTGGGGGGTGTTATGTAAAGACCCCTTGACACGTCACGTGCCCATCTCAATAATTTTTCCATCCTCGTCGTCGTCGTCGTCGTCTTCCTCCGCTTATCCGGGTCCGGGTCGCGGGGGCAGCATCCCAACTAGGGAGCTCCAGGCCGTCCTCTCCCCGGCCTTGTCCACCAGCTCCTCCGGCAGGACCCCAAGGCGTTCCCGGACCAGATTGGAGATGTAACTTCTCCAACGTGTCCTGGGTCGACCCGGGGGCCTTCTGCCGGCAGGACATGCCCGAAACACCTCCCCGGGGAGGCGTCCAGGAGGCATCCTGACCAGATGCCCAAACCACCTCAACTGGCTCCTTTCGATCCAGAGGAGCAGCGGTTCTACTCCGAGTCCCTCCCGAATGTCCGAGCTCCTCACCCTATCTCTAAGGCTGAGCCCGGCCACCCTACGGAGGAAACTCATTTCGGCCGCTTGTATCCGCGATCTCGTTCTTTCGGTCATTACCCAAAGCTCATGACCATAGGTGAGGATTGGGACGTAGATCGACCGGTAAATCGAGAGCCTGGCTTTCTGGCTCAGCTCCCTCTTCCCCACGACAGATCGGCTCAGCGTCCGCATCACTGCAGACGCCGAACCAATCCGCCTGTCGATCTCCCGATCCCTCCTACCCTCACTCGTGAACAAGACCCCGAGATGCTTAAACTCCTCCACTTGAGGTAGGACCTCTCCCCCGACCCGGAGGTGGCAAGCCACCCTTTTCCGGTCGAGAACCATGGTCTCAGATTTGGAGGTGCTGATCCTCATCCCAGCCGCTTCACATTCGGCCGCGAACCTACCCAGCAAGAGCTGAAGGTCAGAGCTGGATGAAGCTAGGAGGACCACATCATCCGCAAAAAGCAGAGACGAGATTCTCCTGCCACCAAACTCGACACACTCCACACCACGGCTGCGTCTAGAAATTCTGTCCATAAAAGTGATGAACAGAACCGGTGACAAAGGGCAGCCCTGGCGGAGTCCAACCCTCACTGGGAACAGGTCCGACTTACTACCGGCTATGCGGACCAAACTCACGCTCCTCTGGTAAAGGGACTGAATGGCCCTTAACAGAAAGCCACCCACCCCATACTCCTGGAGCGTCCCCCACAGGGTGCCCCTGGGGACACGGTCATAAGCCTTCTCCAAATCCACAAAGCACATGTGGATTGGTTGGGCAAACTCCCATGCCCCCTCCATCACCCTTGCAAGGGTATAGAGCTGGTCCACAGTTCCACGGCCAGGACGAAAACCACATTGCTCCTCCTCTATCTGAGATTTCCATCCTCAATATATATATATATATATATATATATATATATATATATATATATATATATATATATATATATATATATCAAAGTTCAAAAATTTACAACTCTATTATTATTTTTATTTATTATCATTATTGGAGTGCAGTTTTGGCTGTTGACAATGGATAGGCCATTGTATTTATTATTTTGGGTCTTTTTTTATTGTTTTTGGTGCAACATTTTCTAACAGGGAGTGAGATTCCTTTTTTATTTAATTTTTGTTTGTTATTTTTATTCATTTAGAAGTTCTGGTTCTGGACATTTCAATGTTAAATGAAGGTTTCTTTGTTGCATTTTAAAGGGTGTACTTGCATTATTATGATATATTAACATTATATTAGTGGTTATTTTGGTCTAGATAATGTTGACAATATCGTTTATCATCAACAATTTGTTGGACAAAATATCGTCCAGCAAAATTTGTTACATTCCCAGGCCTAGTCAAAAGTATAAAAATTATTTATACATAAACGGTCCCTCCTGAGATCTGGCCGTTTGTTCATTTGTTGTGTTAGAGGACATGCTGAACTAATGTTTTACACATGATCATCACCCTAACATTTGAGTGTATAAAAACATATTAAATATGTTTTTCCCCTTAAAAGTGTTTAAACAGTTGTTGCATTTCAACACACAAAAAATAAATGGAAAAAATAAGATAAATCTAATGAAAAGTGTACATCTTTGACATTAAGCTTAAAAAAATCTGTTGACGATGATGATACTGTTCATTTTTCAGAGCTTTTTAATGGGAAAATATGCATTGCAATAGATAAGTTTACAATAAAGTTAAATGATAAAAGTTTTGAAGTTACACTTCTACTACTACTACTACTAGTAATAATAATTATGATGATGATAATAGTAATAATAAAAAAAATAATTATAATAATACGAATAAATTGTGTCTGAGGAGTCAGTTATGTGGAGGAGATGAGTTTGTAAAAGTTAGTTTTGAGTTTGTGTGTGAAGGAGGAGGTGAGTCTGAGCTTAATGCAGGGGTGTCACATGTCCAACTTACGTTTTGACTTTGAAAGAAGTCTCTTATATCCACTTTTTGTTTTCTTGACATGCTGCCTCCTGGCTGTGCCTAACTACCAAAGACTCACAAATGAACACTTATTCAAATGTTATGTAATGGAAGCTGAGCTGAGCTCTGATATTACACAGCGTCTAGTTGACGATGTGACTCAGTACCGGTGTTCCCTAGCGGCTCCAAACTAGCAAAACAACGTGAGCACGTTCTGACTGTTTACAACTTGAGTGACAGCAGCAACAGCCAATAATACGTTAGCAAGTATCAGCAGAGCCAATAGATTAGCTTTTGGGCGGGTCTAATAGTAAAGCGGTTTCCGTTTCGGTCCTAGTGCTCAACCAAATCCATTTAATGGAGCGTAACATTGTTTTTGGACGGAAAAAAGTGCAGGGGACCAAAACTGCCTTTTGAAAAAGTGGGGGGGACATGTCCCACCCGTCCCCCCCCAAAATTACGTCCCAGAATTGACCCAATAAAGGTTGAATATGTTTAACCGTTTTTTAAAATATCTTCATCTTCCTCTGGGCGGCATGCAGCTCTGCATAAATAAAAAATATCTTCAAGGAGAAAGTTGTGATTTTAAACATTCACTGTGCTTGCAGGATCTTTACTAAATTATCCCTCAATCCCTTTTTATTTATTTAATTATTTTTGTCACACGCTATAACAGCAAAGCCAGAATTGAGAAGCATTATGCTCTAAATGGATGAGAGGCTCTTGGGGAAATTGTGGGAAAAAAATTTAAAAGCTCCATGTAAGATGTAGAAACTCAACTGACTACATTTCAGCATAAACAATACCCCAACAAAAATATTTAACTGGATCTGTGGAAAGAACTTCCTTGGATAAGCAGAAGAAAATGCATGGATGGATGTGGAAACAAAATAAAAATGCTTTTTTAATTCAGTACTTGGGGAAGTAATGTAAAATCATACCACTAATTGTGCTGTTGTACTAAACTTAAAAGACATTCCCCAATTTGATAGAATTAGTACATTCCTCAGTAACTTCCATATGCTGCCTTCTGTTGGAGGATCTACTGGCAGCGGGGCGGCTGGGCTCAGTTGCTCCAGTAGTAAGGCATGCTTCTTAGAAAACACTACAAACACGCATGCTTTTAACTATTTCAAATATTAGTGAGTAAATACACTTTAACAGCAGTTATTGTTACTTTAGACACAACAGCTTCTCATTTAGTTTTAAAATACAGCTATTTTGTAAAATAATGCACTTTCTGGGTTATTTATCTCAGAGACATCATTCAATATTTGTCTAAGAAACTCTTTTCAATTTCAGATAAATGCACCCACAAGCGTTGGTTCCACATTTTGCATTAGGCCAACTATTCCCAAAAATCTATATTTAATAATGCTTAGGCTCCGCCCACAGCAGGTAGGGCCATCAGGGTGGTCCAAGCCTGTTTTCAGGGTGGCACTGGTAGCACCCCTCCCTAGAACCGCCACTGACTGTGGGTAGCAAACACCAAATATTATTATTATGTATTTATTGGTATTATGTGATGCCTTTAGTCACATGTTAAAATCCATTTGATGAAAAAGTAATTTAATTCTTCCACAATCTATAATTAGATTATTATTATTATTATTATTATTATTATTATTATTATTATTATTATTATTATTTTATATTTCAGGCTCTGCTGGGGACAGCATGTTGAACAAGACTGACTTAAAATAATACAACTATTGCTTTTTACAAATTTAAGAGAAATAAATATTTAGCAGATGGTCCCAGGAAGGATTTCAAGCAGTCTTTATATAAATTGTCACACAAAAAAAAGAAGAAAAAACACCAGCCCTCTTTACATCAGAGTCACTTGGGCTGACAACAGAATCTGATCAGACGTTTACAATTCAGCTGAATTCCCTTAAAACTTACGTTTCATCACAATTTAAATCTCCGTAACGCAGAAAAGAAAAACAACTCTGTGGGACCTGGAGCACAAAGCTGCAGATGAGACGTTGCTTCTTGGGTTAGGTATTAGAAAGCAGTGAATTCAGTCTGCATAAACCCAACGATGACATAGTCATAAGGTCACTTTTCAATTCACTCAGCTTAAAAAAAACAAGTTCATAAAAGTAAACAAACTCACTAACGTTGCTTAACATCTGCCTCTAACAGGTCAGAAAACAGAAACCACTGCTGGTTCTAAAAATAGCCCCAAAGCTAATTTTTCCTCCATAAAAGGGCATTTGACTGGGGACTGATTGCAGCAGACGTTTAAACAACATCTAATGCGTCGTGGAGTGGGACACAGAAACGGCCGAGGGTTCTGCTTTCCGCACTGATGTGTTCACTTTTTCAAAGGTGCCGCATAGCAGCACAGACATTTTTTTGCTCTAATGAAGGTAATGTGTCTAGCATTGCTTGATTAAATTCCTCCTCCAGGAGAAACAGAGTGAGTTTTGGTGCAGAGGGGTTTAGACGCAGGAGGAGGCTTGTTTCTGCTTCAGAGTTTGTCAGCTGGAGGTGGTTTGGGTGCTGTCACTCATGTGGTCTATTTTCTGCAGGTGACTCTGCTGCACCGTTGTATGCATGTTTAACTTCTAAAAAATTAGCATTTTAGGGTTTTAGAAGATCGAGCAACCTTGTAGTCGGTAGTTAAATGTGATTCAACAAATGGTGCAGTTTTGCATCAAGGTGTGACGAGAGACAGAAGAATGTGGGTCAGGCGTTTCTTGCAACTACAACACAAGCTTTTTTACATTTCTGCTATTCACATCCTTTTGCATGCATCTGTGTGCTCCCTCTTTCCCCCTCTTTTCCCTATCTCTCCTCACAGAGCCCCAGGTAAAACCTAACACCACGCAGAGCTGGGTGAAGATTAGACTGATCTCTTTTACAGAAACCTCTCTTTCATCTCGATGTAAATGAAGCAGCGCCCTTAACTTGTCCCTCGTCGTCTGAAAAAATCTGGTCACTCCTTCATGCTTTAGATTTTTGTTCTGTAAGCAAAATGATTATATAACTCACAGATTTTCACAAACCTCCTCTTTTATCTTGGGTGCAGCCGTGGGTGTTGTGCTATATTTTGTATCAGAGCATCTGGGGGGAAGGGGGGGTTCCCTGAGGTTGGTGCGCCACTTCCAAAGCTGTTAAAATTTCTATTACTCTCATGCTCTCTAAGAGGCTGCCGATTAATTAAAATTGATCTGTTATCTTTCTTTCTTAATGTGCACAGTGAACAAAAATGAATGAGAAAAGGAAGAACGTTAATTCAGTAATGTGTGATGAAGAGGCCATTTGTTTACCGTCATAACAGAGACACCCTGCCATTACTCACACACAGAATTTTATTTTCCAGATACCTTTCAATGAAAAAGTTGCCTTTTTGGTAAAACCAATTAAAATAATCCAATTTCTTTTGTAAATAAAATGTAAAATGTTGATATTTTGACTCATCAAATTGAATATTTTAGATTATTTTGTTAAAAACAAGTAAATAACATGAGCGTTCTGCCTTATAAAATGTAAAGCATACAGGTTTAAGACAGGGAGGCATAAAAGGAAGCTTAGATGGAAATTTGCTTTGCTTGCCAACACTAACACACAATCAGACACAACATTTTTGATGTAAATGAGAACTGAACCCAACATTCTAAGTCTTCTACCAATGTTTCTGTACACATCAGCTGAAATAGCTGTGATTCCTTGATGCAGTCCAGTCTGACTGTGAGTGATGTGTTCTGCTCTAATCTCCACTGTCACACAGTAACATTCAATAGAAGACCTCTAATTGGATCTGTGATGGTTGTCTCCTCCTCCATCCTTTCCTTTCACAGCCATGTTGCTTGTTTTGACTTCCACACAGCACCAACAGAAAGTCCTAACAGTCACATGTTTTGTCACATTTTGTACGGTTTCAGATTTGTTTTAACTTCAATTAACTCATTATTTTAAACAGAGAAAATTGACTACACTGTCCTATCGCAGACTGGAAATGTGCATGTCAGGTTACCATAGGACTCTAAATTGGCCCTAAAGGTGACTACAGGGAAGCAGGCGTTGTGCCAGTCTTTCATGGTAAAGATTTACCGGTCGATCAACGTTTCAACCCTGATTAATGGTCATGTGCTTTGGGTAGTGACTAAAAAAGAAAGATCTCTAATACAAGCGGAAAAAATGAGTTTTCTCCACAGGGTATCTGGGCTCACCCTTATAGATAGGGTGAGAAGCTTGGTCATCAGGAAGGGTTCGGAGTAGATACGCTGCTCCTCCACAGGGACAGTTTTACCATTAGGCATAGGCCGGCGGCCACCTGGGGCCCCCTCATGTTGAGGGCCCCCCTAGCCCTGACCACCATCACCCCTCTGTCAGTGCTACAATGGACTGTTCCTTTAAGACACCGATGCACAAACAGGAAGTGATTGGTAGTCATTCCACTCCAATCCAGTTGGTGGCAGTACTGCACCAAACTGTTGTTTGCCAAGTGCTATGAGACCACAAATAATAAGAAGAACAAAAGCAGAAGAATAAGAAGAGAGGCAGGAGCGTTTGTAACAAATTCGAAGCGGTAGTCAAATGAAATGGAGTTATCCTAGTGGCTCCAATAAGAGAAAGAAGCAGCTTGCTTCAAAAAAGCTTTTATCTTCACTTCCAAAAGTGTCGTCTTTTTTAATGTAAACATCAAAAGGAAGCAGATATGGAAAGACAATTTAAAATGTTTAAAGGGAGGAAAACATGAACCAACATGGAAAATAGAAAAAAAAATAAAACAAAGGCAAAAGCAGGAGTACTGGCAAGAAGAAGAAAGCAGAGCAAATATTGAAAGCACTCAAATGGAGAGAAAGACAGGAAAAAAGATGACTAATAAAAAGTGAAAATAACTCATGTCAGAAGAGGATAGAGTTTTGCAAATCCAGTTAAAGGTAAGATTGATAAAAATTTAGTGTACGGGGGCCCCATGTCTGTGTTTGCCTTGGGCCCCCAAATTGCTCAATCCGCCACTGCTCCTCCACATCGAGAGGAGCCAGTTTAGGTGGCTTGGGCATTTGGTTAGGATGCCTCCTGCATTCCTCCCTGGTGAGGTTTTCTGGGCACGTTGAACCGAGAAGAGGCCTAAAGCAAGACCCAGGACACACTGGAGGGACTTGTCTCTCGGCTGGCGCGGGAATGGCTTAGGATCCCCCAGAGGAAAAGGCAGGAGAGAGGGCTGAAGAGAGGTTTACATGTCAGGATTTTTTAATTGTCTGCCATTTTTCAAAGCATGAGGGATCACACACATAAAAAAATAATTCATGGATATACCAGTTTTTGTTCCTACAGTGTGTGGTGTGCACCAACTCGCCAAATACTACAAAACATCACTTTAAAGTAAAAACATGACATGGGAAAGCGCATGCTGCACACTTCCATCACCTTGCTTTGGGTTGTCCCCAACAAAGGCAACCCAACTGTTAAAAAGCCTAAATTCATGACTGGAGCCATCCTGGTGTCCTTCCAAATGTTCCAGAGTGCTCATAACCCTCCCACTGTCTTTATGGGTGACCCCGCGAGGAAAGTTGACCATTGAGCAGGATTGATGGTTTATCCCTTGAGGTCCATGTGGCAGGGGTGAGGTGGTGCTCATTTCTCACCCCTGCCACATGGACCCAAGGGATAAACCATCAACCCTTCTCAATGGTCAACTTTCCTCATGGTGTCACACCCATTAGGACAGTGGGAGGGTTAAATATTTTTAAATGATTATTTCTGACTATAATAAGTCACAAAGTTTTTAATGCAGGCTGAACATGAAAATAGTCTCCTACACCAATCTCCTGCATTAGCTTCTGATAGAAAATATATGGTGAAACTCTAGGATTTGAAAACTCTGACAGATCTACGTCACGCTGTCACTTATTATTCATGGACTGATCCATCTTGACTCCCGACGGGGAAGGCTGTTGTTGGTTTAGCATCAAGGAATCATCAGAGAACGTCTCAGCCAGTAGAAGCTAACTGTTAGCATTCACAATTCCACCACACAGCAGAACTCCTATTTGTGGAGATAAAACATCAACATTGCAGATTTTTCCCAGATTACGACTTACACGGAATTCATTCCTACTAGAAACAATGAGTGTTCCACACCTTTAACACACCATATGGTGTCCAGGGTGTCCTCCACCTCTCACCCACTGACCTCTAGGCTCCAACGTCCCGTAGGCCTGTGCAGGATGAAGTGCACAAAGAGAAACAGGGAGTAAATGGCTGGATAACACTGTGCTATAGTGCAGACATCTTTCTTAAGATTTTTCTTCTAATGCAGTCCTGTCTCACAGGTCTGCAGACAACACTGTTTGGTTTTCACTCTGCCAAGAAAGCAGAAGCCAGATGCAAAGTATGTCCAATAAATCATATTAGGAATAAGAGGATCCAAACAGAAGCAAGATGCACAAGACCACTGCGTCAAAAACAAATCATCTGAAAATTCAAATATATGGTACAATTTCAATCCTACAATGCCAATGAAATTCCAAGACCTCATAAAAGGCTACTTTTTTTTCTACCACTGTAGAATTAATCAAAAACAAATCCGTTTGACGTTGAGAATCAAAAACATAAATGTGGAAATCAACAAATTTCCAGCGGTGAAAACATCTCCAGCTTGTTCCATCCAGGAAAAAAACTTGAGTCCACACCACCTTGTTTTCAGCAAAGGTTTGGAAGATTTTTCTCTGTGCATTGCGAAGCACTTTCATAGGCTTTCCAAGCCTATAGGTGGCAGTAGTTCCCCAAAATTATTGGCGTCTTTGTCGAAAAATATTTCTTGGACGTGGAATAACTAGATGGCGGGCAACAACCATCCTGAACGTCGTCCTTCACCTGTGTTCTTCTATACAGAGCAGTAATCGAGCTCAGTGAGCATAAACAGCATTTTTGGTCCAGTCAGTGAGTCTGTGAAACCTAAAACGCTGGTTATTTACTCCAAAAAACAAATGCTGACAACAGAATTACGTTTGTTGGAGTTGTTGAAAAAATGGTTTTTGGTGCCGTTTGTTTTCACTATAGTTGGGATGACCAAAATGTAGAAATATATCCTGGTTTTGTGGGATAGGCTACGTGTATACAGGGAGAAGAATTAGCTTTTTCATTACCAACTTTTTATAAACGTAAAGCAATGATCACACGGAATTAAGGACATAGATCAGAGCTTTGATGTGATTTTAAATTTCTGAAAATGCCCTCTGTGGCCAGAATTGCAACATCGGACTTGACTTTGCCCTGCGATGGACTGGCTCTCTGTCCAGGGTGTGCCTAGCCTGATTGCCTGTTGACCACCCGTTACCGAATCCTGTGAATAATGTGCTTTTAAAACTCTGGTGACTTTTGCTTTCCGAGTAGAAGTAGAGCACTTTATTTTGTTTATAGCTCTGCTGGATGAGTTATGTGAAGGTTAAGGACACAGATCTTCCTCAGAACTTGCAGGAGATAGAATTCCAGCAATAATTTTCCAGACCCCGTAAAGAATAAACAGATTGTCTGTAGAAGTATTTGTTCTTGGAGTAAATCTGCTCTTCCTGAGCCGTACTAAGATGCAGCATGGCCTCGTCTGCAGCAGGAACAGAAACAATCTGCGTTTATGCTTATGCAACTTTTTCTCCCATGAAGGAACAAAATGTTTTAATAGCTTTCTGATTTTAGCCTTGACTTTTCACAGCTCTTTTTGTGAATCATGCTGAGAGTTTTTAGCAGGGAGATTAAACCATTATGATAAAACAACACTTAGACATTCTGATCATTAAGTTTCTTCGCGTTTTGCTCTTCACACTTGGTTGATCTTTTAGCTCTGCAATAATCGTGCTATTATCATCAGGACACGGATAAAGTAGCTGCCCTGAAAATATCAGTAGTTTAAAAAAAACAATTCTGCAAGACCAGTTTTCACTTCTGTCTCTCACAGCTTTTCTTTCCACAGATGCAGAAGTTGCATCACCTTTATGCACATTTTCTGCGTTTAAAGCCACTTTCAGCAGGAGAGGATGTGTAATGTCATTATACTCAAACATACATTTGCTAAACAAACAACTTTTCAAGGTTTTTGCCATTTGATGAATAATAAAAGAGCAGACTCTAGTCTGAAGAAACCCTTTGCCACATTTTTGCTCATTAAAGTGCAACAAATTCCATTCTGTTCCGTTCACAAAAAACAGCCATCAACACAAGAACCTTTTTCACATCCATGCAACAGCTTGATGGGTTGTTCTTTTCCCCAGGGGCTGACCAACTTTTCAAATGTCAAAGGGCTGCTTGCTCTCTAATTAGTGTGAGTCCAGCTGCATTGCTTAAAATCGTGACCTATGTTTTGGTTCACAAATTTGCGCTTGTAATTTTCAGTACTCAAGAGCATTTAGCATGACTATGAGCCACTGTAATGCCCTCATGATGAAGGTTTGCACGCTTTTCCATCCTCAGTGTTCACCATCTTGCAGAAGCAGAGGGACCACCGATCAATGCCTCCTAAAACATAAAAAAGTGAACATCCCTAGTGCAGATGGTCATGGTGATGCAGTTAATACTGCCAATGTAGTCCATGTGCTGCTAGATTCAGCTATTTTTCAAACCCCAATGCCATCAGAAAAAAAGGAAGAAGAGGAGAAAATCTGAAGCATTTCCCAAAAGTATCAGCTCTCCTGCTGCAAAAACGCCGTCTGCTTGCAGTTTGTTAACTCAGTGATAGGAAGAAGAAGCAGCAGCTGTGTGCTGGTTGCATGTCCAGTTCTTGTTAGACTGAGAACTGTGTGAGAAATTTTTAAGTTTTTATTCCAAATAGTCATGATTCATGCAAAATTAGCCTAAGTCACTATAGTAACTATAGTATTTGTGGAGAATAGAAACAAAGATTTTACTGTGGATTTAGGTTGAAATTTAGTGGTTTTATTGGAAATGATTTAAAGGGGAACTAAACAGTTTTGGCTTGCTTTTAGCACCCCCTAGTGTCCGTTTGCAGAACCAAAACCAAAACTATCTCCTCACTGTGCGTTTGTCTAACACCTTGATCTACCAGGTGAAACATCACCTTCACCAGCACACGTCTCCCAGCATTCCTTAGTGTCTACAGGAGTGATTCATCCCTAAATTAAACAAATCAGCTGTGTTCATGATCTAAAGCATGCAAAAAAGTGCTGGAGCCAGACTACAGCGACAGGTATGTCAGCTCATTTCCTAAGTCCCAACCGAACAGCTTGCTAGGATGAAGTTGCAAGTGGGATATTGTGGCCAAAAGGGGCAATAGGGGCTGGGCGGCTTTTCAGTTAATCCTGTAAAGGGTCATTTTAGCTTGTTCTGGCTCAAGAAAACGGTTTAAAAATATTTTAAAAAATTGCAAAGCAAATCCCTTTAAAGCAACACTAAAGAGTTTTTAACACTTTAAGCTGTTTCTTTCAAACTGGTTTCAGTGGCTCTTGAGCAACTTCACACGAAAAATCACTCTGTCACCCTCTGCTGACCAGAAACTGCACTAAACAACTTTGGCTGTTCGGGTAAGTACACTAGAGGGAGCTCTGTGCCTATTTTTCTCCTTTACAGCTGTTTTCTGTGCCATTAGCTCATATAAAGGCTAGCAGTTAGCTTTTTCAGTTTGCTGACTGTCAATGAAAAGCGCAACAACAACAAGAATAATTTCACTTTTTTGATGGCATCATGGCAGAGCCTGAATGTAAAAGTAAAAGAGCAATATTTTTGGAGGTGAAGCAAATCGCTAAACCCAGAGTGAACATCAACATGGCCTACACTAGTTTGAGGAAGTGGAAGGAGGCTATGAAATCACAGAATGATGGTGACCTGGCTTTGTTGCTTTGTTGGACCTGTAAGCAACAATATTTTTTGTCTGACAGTGTGGATCCTTTTACTCCGTGGCTTGTTTAGTATCAGTTAGCTCATGTTAGCATTATTTCACTGTTAACACTAGCTACAGCAGGCAGTGGCAGGGTTTTATTTCTGGCTGTTGTAATTCCGCTGTCAGCCGGGGGCTTCAAGAGTTTTTGAAGTGTTTAGTCCTCGAAACAAAAATGATCAACTCAGTGACAGAAACTAGTTTTATTTTTTACAAATTTAAATAAAAAAAACACAAAAAATATACTTCTTTGAAACCAGAAAAGCTGGGTGTTAAATCCTAGTCCGTGTAATGCAAAGGCGTTGGCGGAGGTGACGTGTCCCCACCAATATCCAGCGATAACCAAACAGTCTCCACCAATCATATTTGCCACCTCCGCTACAAGCCTCTCAATGTCTCGTTGCCCTAGAGGTGCAGAAAGGGTTAAATGGCATTCTCTCCTCGAGTCCTACCTCTGTCATGCATATGGCCGGTGTGATTGGCTGTCACAGGAGACAAACTACTCCAGTTGTTAGCAGCGCCAAAGCTCAAAGGGAAACCTTCCAGTGGAAGTATGGAAGACTCCTGTGTTTGCAATACGACGTGAGTGACACATGGGGCCAAAAGCGAGTGAGAATGGAGGCAAAAAAGAAGGCTGAGGACAGAGCGATTTTTCAAAGTAACGTGTAAATCTATTTACACGTTTATTTATACAAATCTATAAATAGATTTTTAAGTTCCTGCCAATGTCAAGAGCAAATCTACACCAATGCTGTCATGTACAGAAAATCCTGTTTGTTAATCCGTGCACATAAAAAGCATTTTCTTATTGACAGCATTTTTAGTTGTTCAACCCTGCAGCCTAAAAGAATGAAAGTAGGATTAGAAAAAAACAGCCAAGTGCAGTTTCAAGGTGCAGTTATTATCCTTTTTCCATCTCTGGTCCCCTCTCTGGCTGAAGATAACGATCCGTACATGATATCATCTGGTCTCTGAGCAGAGAGGCTGGCATGTGCCCTATGTTGCTTTGAAAAGGCGGTTCTGTGGGTGCTGCTGGGTCATGATAATCAGAGGATCTGTAGAATGGCTGAGCTGCCTGGTCCAGTGGAGGGTGTGTGTGGAGAATGCCAGAGCTCTGCCCAGAACAGTCAAGTACAATAGCTGGTGATTTGGTTTTCTGATGCGACTGAAAAAAAACCAAAACATTTATGTGAAGAACATCTCTGCAGTCCAATAGCATTCATCATGCTTCTTGTCTGTAGAACATTGGGTTTAACGAGGATATGTGTTTTGAGACACGCAGCATTGACTCATTATTTCAGTGAGGCTGTGGTCTTTAGTAGGAATAAAAACCTTGTGAGCCATTTCCTTAGTAAACAAAAAAGCTCTGGTCCTCCTGTTTCAGAAAGTAGAAGTCAGTCTGAGGAGTGGGGGGTGGAAAATTGTAGGAGTTGGACTGTTACTCAATAATATTAAGGATATGTAAACACCTCGCATCTGATTGACTGATAGCAGCTTTACTTTTCTGCTGCCTTTGTTTGCTCTTCCTTCTTGAGTAGAAAATGCAGCACTGATGAGTTATTTTCACAAATGATGCAAGCCAAGCGTTCTACCATGCTGGAGAGTTGCAAACTGTTAGCTTCTACAAGCCAAACCGTGCTCTGCTCCATCTTTGCTACATCAACTCAGCTTTCCATGGTCGCAAGCCAAGGCGGGTGAGTCCACGACTGCAAAATTTACAGTTACATAGATCTGTGTGTCTTTTTCTGACTGGAGTGCTTCCCCACCTATTGGATTTTTCCAGCTCATAGGGCCTTTCCACCGGACACATAAGCTCTGCGTCACATCTGCGATACCTAATACGCAGCAATTAGCCCCGTTATGGGGGATGGGTGCGTTTCCAATGGTTGCAAACACACGTTTTGGATATGTCTCAAAAGCGTAGGGGCACATTGCTATACTAAATTTACACTTTGAGTCTAAGACAGGAAGTGAAACACAAAAGCAGTGTAAAACATCCACAAACTTTCAAAATAAAACTCACACTGATTTGCAGCTGCTTAGCCAGTCAAAAAACAAACTGAAAATAAACCACAGACCATTTTGGACATGCTGCCATTTTCTTCCTTGCTTGTTATCATGTGAATTGCCCAAATCACGAATGGCCTTGGTATTCTTTGGTCAGTCCGTGCCCTTGCAGGAAAAGCTGTGTGGAAAAGTGTTGCTGCCACTTTGCGCCTGAAACACTCCCAGTGGGAAGGGACCTCTCAGGTAAAACAAGTCAATTACATTATGTATCGCTAATGCATCCAGTGGAAAGGCTGGTCAGAGTAACCAATTGTGCTTCAAACAGAACTACTTCAATGAACTTTATACATTATTATGTATTTTAGCTAAATATTCTACAGATCATTCATTGCCCTGCAGTCTTACAACACCTCATCTTGAAAAGTTAAACCTCCTTTTCAACCAGGAGCAATTCTGACGTGAAATGACATAGAAAGTGTTCCACACATCTGATCCTGTGAGGTCACAAGATCACGGGTGTATTACGAAATCACGCGTGATTTCAGAAGTTACAAGCAAGGAGAAAGACAGCTGCACGTATTTAATTTCCTATTCTTTTGACATCTGCTACAGGGGGTTTAACAGGAAACAATGTACTTGTATCTGCACGTGACTTTTATTTTGAATGTTTCCAGATGTTTTATACAGTTTTTGTGTTTGAATTCCTGTCTGGCCTGGTCTAAACAGCCGATTTTGATGTGCTTTGTGAAACGTAATGGCAGGGCCCCTTGGCTTCTGGGACACATGCAGAACTTTACAATTTGCTGCCAGTGGAAAGGAACCCATCCACTATAACGATGACTAATTACCACAAACTATGTTTTGTGATGCTTTCATGTCTGGCATAAAGGAGGCTTTAGACTCTGGCTAACATTAGTAGCCATATTTTTTTTATTTATGTTTAAAGGTGTCATTCATTTTAGCCCAATCCCACAATTTCTGGCAGTAGCAGAAAATGGGATCAAATTTGTTCTTCTGGTGGCTCAAATCTCTGCTTATCTCCTGAGCTTCTGTTTGGGTTGCACTCATATCTGAGCTGCAGCATCAGCATTCGACCGAATCAGCATGGCAGGCTGTGTGACCACGAGGGCAATGTAATCATCCCAACTGTTAGACAAACATCAGTCAAACTCAGCTTCCCTCTCCACCTTTTTTTCCCCTATTGCATTTGAGGAGGACTGTTTTGAGCTTTGAGGATGACGTTGTAATCAGACAAGCAGCGTTATACAACAAACTATAGTCATTAAAATAAAAGTTGTTAACCTAGTTTCTGTATTTTTGTCATAACGATCAAAATAGCCCTTCCTTGTGTCTTTTTTTGCCTCATTTCTGTCTTTCTGTTCATCTTTTTTAAGCTAAGAGAACACTTCATTTTTTTCAGGCACTTTGAACACAGTTATACAGACACATACATTAGCCTCTGCTAGTTTCAAAACCCCATTAGACCTAATTTGCAGAGCTTTCTTACTGCCTCTGTCATCTTCACACACACACACACACACACACACACACACACACACACACACACACACACACACACACACACACACACACACACACACACACACACACACACACACACACACACACACTAAACACTGCACTACCACACTCATGTAAATTAAGGGCAGCTCATTAAGCACAGTTTCTTAAAGAATCAAAGATTTTTCAGGCACACTTAAAATGTCTCCATTTAGTAAATCTTTGCCTTTATTTATTTATTTAATTGTTTGTTTGTTTCTTTATTTATTAATGTGAAAACACTTCAGAAAGCAAAACATTGGTTCAAATTTGATTTTCTATTTTCAGATGATAGCTAAGTCAAATCTTCTGAATAGACTTATTTACGCACTTTCACACAAGTACATCACTAATTCATCTCACAACAAATAACATTTGATCAATAAAACAGTAAATGATGGAGAATGAACTTTAATTTTTATTATTGAACTAAAAAGAGTGATATGTAATGTGACACTCGTTGCTATGGTGACTGTTTCCCTCTGAGATGTAGTTTAGCATGTACCTGTATGCATGCAGGTATCTGTGAGGTTGTGTTCATATATATACCTTGAGCCTCAGTGTGTGTGTGTGTGTGTGTGTGTGTGTGTGTGTGTGAGTGTGTGAGTGTGTGATTTGATGGCAGATCCTCTCACTTCAGAGGGGTAAAGTGTGAGTATCTGGGCCCTCAGGGAGCTGATGGAGAGCCAGGTGTTGCCTCCTGTCTCACCTCCTGTATCAAGGGAGACAAACAGATGAGAACTTTAATGTTTTTTTGATGCGAGCGTTACAGAACAATGCCCCGGAGCTTCTCAGTCACCCAAACAAAGATGACAGAGTGCAAGAATGTTGACAAGGTGAAAACAAGTTATTCTCTTTTGACTATATATATATATATATATATATATATATATATATATATATATATATATATATATATATATACATAGAGAGAGAGAGAGAGAGAGAGAGAGAGAGAGAGAGAGAGAGAGAGAGAGAGATGCTTTTTGCAACTTGTCACCTTCCTTCACCAAAAAGACAACTATTGATTTCAGTGATTGCTCTCTTTCCACCATTTTGCCCCATGAGTATTGACTCAGACAGCGTTCTATTTTAGGCATCGTTCATTTTCTGCCCACTGAAATGGTCTAATCTCCCATTCTGAGAAATCAATAAAGCATTAATTTATCTAATAAAGTAAAAGATTTAGCGAATCACATTTCCAACTAAAATCAAACTGCTTGCTGATTTATTATTCCCAAGGAATTGCAGATTTTTGTTTTGTCTAGTTATTTTTGGTCATTTTAATGCATCCTTTGTTTAAAAGACCTCTGATGATTCCCGGAGGAAAAGCTCTGCCAGATGCTTGGAGGGGATCCTCATGATCCGCTGAATTGCTACTCGAGGTGCAACGGTGGCAGAGGAGTTAAGTGCCAGACTGGTAACTGGAGGGTTGCAAGTTCACCCTTCGTTCAGTCTATTACTGTATTCCGATATTAGTCCCATTTTTTAATCCTTGTGTCCCTGGGCAAGACACTTCACCAGCTTTGCTTGCTACTGGTGGTCAGAAGGACCAGTGGCACAAATTGTCTGGCAGCCTTGCCTCTGTCAGTTTTCCCTAGGGCAGATGATGTAGCTCCTTAATAGCAGGGTGTGTATATGGTAATGCAAATGAATGTTGCATTGTAAAGTGTCTTGGGGGGATCCAGGACCCTTGAAAGTGCTTTGTAAATACAGGATTTGGAGAGTCTAAAAAGGGCAAAAGGCAAAGTGCCCCACAAAACAGCCTGGAAGAGCACTAGGGCATCAAAAGTCCTCCACCAGAGTTAGGTAGCAGATGCTAAACCGATCTGTTTTGGTGAAGAGAGAGCCAAACTGTAAGCAAAGCCCTCAATCTGCTAGCTGATCAAATAAGGTACTTTCTTCCATTGCCTAACTTAAATCGAAGTAGTTCCACGGTCTGTGTCTATGATTTTAGAAAAATTTCTGGCGATTAAAACCTGGCTTTCCACAAATTTCCTTCATCTAAATGAAGACAAAGTTATTCTATTCTCTTTACACGGATTTCAAATGCTAGCCCACACTTGGACTTATCCTCACAGAGTTATTACAGTTTTAAAGGTATGTAGGGGGCGCTGTGGTGATATTATACAACGTTCACCAACCGTTTGGGCCTCATTGGCTAAAGGGCATGACTGTTGATTGCCATGTTCAGTCTCGTGCAGATCGGAGGCTGTTTGCGGAAGTTACAGTCAAACGTAAGGTCACGTCATCACGCCAGAATTCGCCATGGGATCAAAGCCCCTTCCTTTCTGGAAAGCTATCAGAACTGAATGGTCATTACAATATCATGAAGTCAGTGCATGACCTTAGTGTCATGTTGACTAAATTAGAGGGGACAATTATGGGCATTTCACCATAAAACAATCGACTTACTGTTGTCAGGGGGTGGGGCTTAGGTGATGTCAGCTGTCCACATTGTCACTGTCTTGAGATGTGGTCAGTAATCACACAAACAAAGTTTGATATGGATCTGATGATGCACATGGGAGTTATTACGTCAAGTAATGTAATGGTGAAAGGTCAAAGTTTGAGGCTTAGCCACACCCACAACTTTCAACTTTTGAAAAATCCGACAGTTGAATTTTTTCCCCTATGTCTTAAGAGTATATAGCAGAAGTGTGAAGGCGATTGGTGAAAAGGGCAATGGGGCATCACTCTCCATACTACATGTAACCACAAAATTGAGTACTTGGACCAAAATGGCCGACCTTCTGTGCGACTTTGCTCTTGGCTCCAAGAGGCTTTTTTGTAGATCCTGAGACACTACATTAGTGTACCAAATTTCGTAATCCTCAGTCAAAGCATGGCTTGGGGCTGACAATTTTAATGGTCCTGGGGGGGGGGGGGGGGGGGGGGGGGGCTATTTAAGAAAATCGGCCACGGCCACCAGATTTTCACATCAGATTTTTGGGGGGGCCGGACTAGGATCACTCACCAGAAGTTTCGTGGCGATATCTTTAGAAATGACGAAATGGGAGGCAAACCATCAACATAAATATACTGGACATCTCCTTTCCATAAGCTCCAATATCACGTTTTTGAGGCCAAACGGGAGGTGGCCACCACCGCCATTTTGACCATGTCACAGGTTCCATCAAGCCCAGACAATTCCAAAAAAGGGAAGAGAGGAGGAGCTGAGGGTGGGGCTGTAAGGCTGGGATCACCTGACGACACCCGGTCGAACTAGCTACAAGCTGACCTGAAGCTAACCCTGGCTAACCCAAAGCTAACGCGGAGGTGGGAGGAAAGCTAACGGATGTAGCTCCCTAGCTTCAACTGGAGCTAGGATGGAACACCCATCGACCTGAAGCTCACACGAAGTTTAGGTGGAGGTTTGTGGCGCTTTTCCATGAAAAGTACCTTTCTGTGACAAAAAAAGGATTAAATCTGTAAGTTTTATAATTTATTTCCGAAATGAAAATATACTTTTTTGAGCAAGTTTGGAATATTTTTAACGTACCGTATTTTCTGGACTATAAGTCGCTCCGGAGTCACACCAGCCATAAACTCTATAATGAAGAAGAAAAAAACATATATAAGTAATATTTTGGGGGACATTTTATTATTTTTCTTACAAAATCTGAGATCAAGCGTTTCACATTGCAAGACAAGCACCGGTAACAATAACAGAATAAACAACGCAGGCACAGCAGTGCGCCACGGTCTCCAGCAGAGGATGGCGGTGTTTGAAACCCTCCCAGCGGGACAGGGTAACTCATTCTTGGGTCGGAGTCAGGTCGGAGTCGGCTCGCAGCAGCTCGGTGTAGCCTACATATTTTGTTATAGAAGTCGCTCCGGAGTATAAGTAGCAGGACCGGCCAGACTATGTAAAAAAGTTTGATTTATAGTCCGGAAAATAGTATTTGAGATAAATTAGCAGGCTAAGTACATTTCATATCTTTCCAAAACGTAATACTTGTTTGTATCTTGTACAGCCAAGTAGCCTTTATTCTGGACTCGGTACAATTCACCTAAAGTAAAGAGACATTATACAGATGAAGTAAGCACAAGATAACTTACTGGAAGAAACAGAATTATTATCATGAGAACCAGAACAAGACACCCTGATAAAGTCACGTTAAAATAACAGTTAAAAAGTATGTATCTATAATAGAAATAAAAATATATTAGAATTAGTGTAAGTCACTGTGATCCAAACAATAAATCAGCAATAGCTGATTAGCAATCATGAAATGAGGTCTGGGAGTTTTTAAGTTTCATTCTTTAATTACATTTTTTTCTTAGATCTGTTAAAAGGTCACCATGGCAGCCTGTGTATCTCCAACATCAGCTACACATCGCAGCGTGTAAGTTCCAAGTACCTGTCTTGACCACTTCATGTATGGTTTTGTACTTTAAACAGCAAGGCCAAACCTGTTATTTTTTTCTCCATAGCCATTTGGATCATTGGAGACAGCTACGTGAGGCGTGGTGCCCAGAGAGCTGCAGAGACCCTCGGAGACAACCTTGGCCTCCCTGACTTCTGTGTCTCCTGATTCGGTTGGGGCAGACTGAGGTGGAAAGACCTCCTCCCCTTCTTTTTCCCCTCCCTGCATGGAAGAGCAGCTCCTGATGTCCTCATCATCCACTGTGGCGGCAATGACATGGGGGTGGTCAGCAGTGTGAAACTGGCCAACATGATGGAGGACCTGCACCGGCTTCACCTTCTCCACCCTCATATGACCATCATCATGTCGTCTAGCACCCAAAGGTGTAGATGGAGGGCAGGTGTAAAACCTGCTAAAATTGAGAAGGCCAGGAGGTTCGTCAGCAATGTAATGGCTACTTTTATTTCTAGTTTAAAGGGTGCCATTATTGTGCATTCTCACATCAGACATGACAGTCCAGGGATATTTTTGTCAGACAAAGTTCATTTCACAATTAGGGGAAATGATATATTTTTAACTAATATTGCCGATTGTCTTAAAGGCCAGCTCCAAAAGCAGTGAGACTTCCAGGTGGGAGTCTCGCTGGCAAACAAGCCCAAGTTATACAAGCTACTAAATTCTGCTTGTTGAGTTTTCTACCTGTTTGCAAATGCAAATGCAAAAAGCAGAATGTCAATTAATGTATTTCATGTCCTCTTGATTCTCCCTCATTCCACATTCTTCTCCTTTAGCCCTTTTGATGTATTCACAAGCACCATGAAAACGTTCATAGCAAACCGAAACCTAGATAATAACTATTTTTTGTTACATGGTGTCCTGGTAGGTTCCAAACAAAAACCATTTAATTATTACAAGTTGCAATTCTTGTAATAACCTAACCCTAACCCTGACTTTTAAGATAATTAAAGCAATCAGAAGAGGTTCCAAGTTCGGGTAAAACTCTAGTTGGTTACAGTAGTTGTTGTTGATGATTTATCTGTCCATCTTTTCAGAGGTGATTTTTATTTTTTAGTTCTGCACAAATGGGAGGAGACAACGTAGTTTGATGTGATTATTGCATGTCCTCATTTTCCCACCATGGTAAGATACATTGTGAAATGTACCCAATTTTGAATTGTTATTGGATTGGCTTCTGGTTGTAAAGCTTCAGGAGTCGAAGTCGAAGATTTGCCCATAGCCCAGAAACAATGGGCCACAGATGTTTGATGGACAGATCACCACCACGTCTACAATCAATCCGATCTAGAACTCATTAGTACAGACTTTGTGAAGCGTTACAATTAGATTAAAGGACAACAAGGTCAGAATTGGAGTAGCACTGGTCAGTATTCACTCAACACAAAAGGCTGAAATTAATAATACTATTAATAATATCTTTACTTTAATGATTAAGGGTAGGGATAAATACATATTTTTCTACCTACTCCTTTTTGAAACTGACCAAGGTTTTTTAATGAACTGGAGGGGACTACTTCATTAATTTCTTTATTTTTTATTATCTCAACGCCAACCAACGCAGAACTTGGCGCGGTTCCACCGACCCAGTCCAACGCTGAACCCGGCGCGGTTCCACTGGCCCGGCCCAATGCCGAACCCGGCACGGCTACACCAGCCCGGCCCAACGCCGACCCAGCGCGGTTTCACCGACCCAGCCCAACGCCGAACCCGGCGCGGCTACACCAGCCCGGCCCAACGCCGAACCCGAGGCGGTTCCACCAGAGCTACTTAACCAGGTTCTACCGGGCCTGGAAACAGCGTCGGGTGGATTCTACGGTCGGTGACGAGTAGATACAACGATCGGAAACAGCGGCGGCAGAGTGTGGATTGGAGAAGGGTCTGGAAACAGCAATGGAGGCATGTGGATCCTACGGTCGGCTCCTGAACAAGAAGCAGCAAAGTTGCAACTATAAGTAAAAATGCCACCTAAAAACTAAGAAGAAATAGAGGAGATAAAGAAAGCATTAGACTTCATGTCAGAAGAGCTATCTACAGTTGCTAAGCAGCAAAAGATGGTCATGGATCTCGTAGGAGAAATTAAAGAGTTAAAACATCTAAATGAGGACAAAGATAGAAGGATTATAAGTCTGGAAGGCTATATAACAGAACTCGAGCAGTACACCCGCATGAATGTTGTCATCATCTGTGGATTGGAGATCAAGCCCTGGTCTTACGCCAGGGCAGTTACACAGCAGGAAGGCGAGGTGCACACTGACATGGACACGAACTCTCTGGAGAACAAGGTGACAACCTTCCTTACTAATAAAGGAATAGCTATATCTAACACAGACATTGAAGCTTGCCATCCATTGCCCCGTAAAATCAAAGATGCCAAACCTGCCATAAATTTACGATTCACAAACGGGAAATTTAAAAATGCCCTCCTCAAACAAGGGAAAAAACTCAAAGGAACTGAAATGTACGTGAATAAACATTTAACAAAGAAAAATGCAGAGATTGCAAGGAAGGCACGTATCTTAAAAAAACTGAGAAAAATACAGTCAACATGGACAGCAAACTGTAAAATATTCATTTCCAAAGTCTTAGCAATTAAACACATAGAGGAGCTGGAAAAGTATGAGTGACTATGGAAATGAATGCAGGTAAAGTAAACCATAAGAATAATGATGACACAATCTTCTGACCACACAGAATATAAAGTATACGAATTAGATAACTATATAGATCCAGAAAACTATCTCTATGACAATACAAACAACTGTGAATATTTCATAGAGGAAACCTTTAACAATAATGTTAATATGGACGGAGCATTGTCAATAATTCACTTCAACAGCAGAAGTCTAAACAAAAATTTGGGTAAAATAAAGGACTACTTGAAAAACTTTAAGAAATTCAATATAATTGCCATATCGGAGACCTGGCTAGACAATGATATACTCACTGAAGTGGAAATAGATGGATGTGAACTATTCACAATGAACAGGAGAAATAAAAAAGGAGGTGCATCTATGCAGCTAATGACCTGAGATGCACAATGCTCAAAAGTATGACTGAAACAGTTGAAAACATCTATGAATGCTCAACTCTGGAGATAAATATTGAAAAATCTCCAAATATAATCATTTCTTGTATTTACAGAACACCTGGAAGCTGCCTCCAGACTTTTGCAGATAGAGTAAACGAGATATATGACAAAGTAAATAACAGAAAATCGATAACAGTATGTGGTGATTTCAAAACAGACCTGTTAAATCCAAACGAACATGTTAAAACCGCTGATTTAATAAACACAATGTACACCACCAACTTATTTCCTTTGATCACAAAACCTTCCAGAATAACAGTAAATACAGCAACACTAATAGACAATATATTCATAAATAAAAGAGAAAATAAAATAACTAGCGGGTTACTCATCAACGGTGTTAGGGACCATCTTCCAGTATTTGCCATTATACAAAACTTGAAAAATACTGGAAATAACGCAAAAATAGACAAGCCCAAACTGACCCGGTGCAGAACAGCGGAACACATTGCAGCGTTTAAAATGGACTTAAAGAATGAATTCTGGGAAGGACTGTTCCAAGTAAAGCATTTGAAACCTTTTTAACAAAAATACTTGAATTATACAATAAAAACTGTCCAATTAGAAAACAAAACAACAAAATAATAAGCCATGGATGACAAAGGGTCTACAAAATGCCAGTAAAAAGAAGAATAGACTATACATAACTATTCATAAAAACAAGAACAAAAGAGGCAGAAAACAGATACAAATCATATAAAAACAAACTAACAACTATAATTAGAACTAGTAAAAAGAAATACTATGACAAATTACTACAACAGAACAAAAGTAATACCCAAGGAATATGGAAAATATTAAAAAATATTATGAATAATAACGATAGCAAAAAAAGCCCAATTGTGAAAATGGAATTCCTATAAATGAACATGGAAAAATTGCTAACGTACTAAATGATTATTTTGTAAATATCAGGACCAATCTAGCTAAAAATATAGGGTAACCCAAAGTTGAAATGGATGTTACTGAACACATAACTGCTAATATAAATACCATGTTTATTAAGGACACTGATGAAAAAGAAGTCATTTCCACTGTAAAAAAATGTAAAGACAATAGATCAAAAGACTCTGAGGGTTTTGACATGTCATTAAGAAAAAGCATAACAGAATGTATTGCAAAACCGTTTGCATACATCAAAATCAAATCATTTAAAATCATTTAAATCAATCATTTAAAACAGGCATTTTCCCCAGTAAAATGAAAATTGCGAAAGTTATACCAGTATATAAATCAGGTGATAAAAAACTGTCATCCAACTACAGGCCAATCTCTCTATTTTCTCAGTACTCCAAAATAACATTTGTAAGCAGATTGGATGATTTCATTGAAAAAAAAAATCTAAGTGAGCACCAGTATGGATTCAGAACAAAAAGATCAACGGCAATGGCAACAATTAGCATGGTAGAGGAAATAGCTAAAGCGATTGATAATAAAATTAATACAATAGGAATTTATTTAGATCTTAACAAAGCCTTTGATACAATAGATCACAATACCCTGCTAACCAAATTATATAAATATGGCGTAAGAGTGTCGCGTGCCCGTCCCATTTACCGGTTCCTTTAAAACCCAGTTCCGTTAGAACTTATGAGACGGTGCATCCATCAGGGTTCGGGGGTGTGTCGACAAGTATAATCGTACTAGACCCGGGTTTGGACTACCTAATTAGAATCTTGCCTTTTATTTTAAAGGTGAAATGACTTGCACGAATAGCCAGCCCCAGAGTATTACACTTCTTTTAAACTCGTTACCTTTTGGTTAAGATACTAGAGAGAAGTCTGGAGGCAAGCCAAGCCTCTCAGCAATTGTTTGGATTACCCGGAATTAATTGCGCCTCTAACAGCTTATGTGGGAGGTTGGTAACTATAAAATGATTTATGCTAGTTGATCAGGCTATCATAATTTTATCAATTTATTTATTAATCCAACCTTCCAGCTGATTAGAGACTTTTTCAACCTGCAATCAGAGCCAAAATAACCTCGAATATTTTGCTTTTATCGCCCTTAAGACAACTCGTTACTCGCAAGGAGGGGAAAGTTAAAACTTCCTTTATCTTAAGGTTTCTTTATATTATTCTGTTATAAACTGTAAAGTAAGTCCTGATAATTCAGAGACCGATCTTCGACATGCTTACCTCTGTGCAATTATGGCCAGGGCCCCAAACGTGAAGCTTTAGAGAAAACCTGAAAGAATCAGGATTATGTTTCTTTTTCAAAAAAGGTTTATTACAAAATCAAAATACAAAAAATGGGTAAAGTGAAAAACAACTGATATCCCCCACGGAGGAATTAGTTCAAAATGATTAAATAAGAGTTAGTTTACACCAGCTCTTGTCTTCTCAGAATCTCCCCAAGAACTCTTTCTAGTCTCTCTCTCTGTCATCCCCCATCCAGGTTTGGACGGGGGATGACCCCTCCCCATCTGCTCTCCTCTCTGTCCTCTGCCCCAACTGCTGTCGAATCTCTCAATCTCTATCTGCTGTTCAGAGCTGTTCTTATATACCCTTCCTGGACCAGCTTAAGGTCATGGGGTCATTTACCAGATACACACTTTGTAGCTCAACACAAAACATTTGGTGTCATTTTCACTACATGCAGCATTCTTCTTAACACAGGTCATTACATCATCTTTTGCAGCATTCTTCAGTTTCTCTCCAATGTTCCCGAGAAGGCTTCTGGATCTGATGGGCTTGTCTTCACTCTGTTCTCCTCCAATCCCATCTTTCCAAGCCAGGGGTGGGGCAAAGAGGTGGGGTCAGTCTCCTGACCCTTCGCCCAGTTCTGTCCTCTTGTCCCTGTGACCCTTGTTTCTGACCACAGTTTTTTGACCTGCAGCCAAGCTCCTGTCGGCTGGCTGATTTTGCTCGCACAAGCCAGTCCAGTGTGTTTCAGCTTGCCACTGTCTTTGGCATGTGGGGACTCGCAACAAGAGGAACAGCATATAACTGGTTAAAAAGCTACTTAGGAAGACAACAATTCACAGAAATACATAATGTAAAATCACCAACAAAACAAGTGTACTGTGGGGTACCACAAGGTTCAGTGTTAGGACCCAAGTTATTCACACTTTACATAAATGACATTAATAAAGTAACCAATAAATTGAACTACATTCTCTTTGCAGATGAAACCAATATGTATATCACAGGGAAAGACAGACTATGTTTACATGCAGCCAATATCCGGGTTATGAACGGGTTAAGGTCGGTATTCTGGTTTCTGAGTTGATCAGAATAACCCGTTTACAAGCATAAATAGAAAGAGTTACCCCTAACTTGCATAACCCGATTTAAATGCAGGCGTTGGGGTAGCGTCAGGATGTATGGACTACGTCCAGACGCAATATGCGTCATTTCCGGTTCTTCTTGTTCCGGTATCCGTGAAAAAAACAACATGTTTCCCAGTTCGGAAGAGATAGTGACCGCGTTTGTTTGCGCTTTAGTTTCCTCATCACTCCAAAAGTGTGGTGCTGTGCCGCGACTCGCCATGTTGCTCCAAACTTGTTGTTTACTTCCGATGTTCTGGCGCATACAAGACGTCTCGCTACTCAAAAGACCAAGATTCCTTGCGAACAGAGCATGCGCAGGACACACGCTTTGATGGGGATATCCCGATATGCGTTCACACGACCAAACATTCGGGTTAGAAAAGGGTTACCCCAGGTGTAGTAACCGGGTTTTTAAAAACCCGGTTATGAGCATATCCGGGTTTTTGGCGGTGTTTACATGGACCTGCGGAACCGGGTTATTGTGAATATTCGGGTTTTTAAAGGGGTTACTGGCTGCATGTAAACGCACTCATGGAACAACTATTGAATATGTTTGGAAGTGATCTACAAATACTAAAGACCTAGTTTGACAGTAACACATTATCATTAAATTAAGTAAAACTAAAAACATTATACTTGGAAAACAAAAACAAAACAATATTCCTAAATTAATAATAAATTTATTTTATTTATTAATCTCAAACCATCGAAAACATGAAATTGCATATGCACTCCCCCATATTCCTGGTGCATACAAATTATTATTATTATTTTTTTAAATGAGGAATACGATAAACATATGCTGTTGAATGAAACAATACAAAAACATACAATAACATAAAACCATTTGAGAGGGAACTGGAAGAAGCAAAAGCTTATCTAGGGGTAGAAATAGAAAGAGTAAGGTAAATTAAATTCTTGGGTGTCACATTACACCAAAGGCTGAGCTGGAAGCCACACATAGAAAATGTTAAAACTAAGATGTCTAAACTTATTGCAGTGTTAAATAAATCAAAACATATTTTAAATGGAAAATCATTATTACTCTTATACCAATCATCAGTACTTCCTCATATGATGTACTGTCTTCAGGTCTGGGGAAACACTTACAAATCTCACATAAAACCCATAGTTTTACTACAGAAAAGAGCAATAAGAGTAATTACCAACTCTGATTACCATGCACCAACACACCCCTTGTTTATAAAACTAAAAATACTTACATTTACAGACCTGGTCAAACTACAAACAGCACAAGTACAAAATAAAATATTTCCAGATTGTATTCAGAAGCTATTCCAGGTCAAAGAAACTCAATATGAACTAAGGGGGGAAGGACAATTTTTCAGAGAGAAAGTAAGAACAAATGTTAGAAGTCAGAGTTGCACAACAGTAGGAGTCAAATTATGGAATAACTTGGACACTGGAATCAGGGCATGTAAAACTGTTAAATCATTAAAAAAATGTATGTCATGAAGATGATGTTATATTAACATAATGACTGTATGTGAGCTATTGTATCTGATAGATGTGAATGAAAATGTAATGTTCTTGCACAAGTTATAGTATTTAAATCTCTGTTTTGATCATCATTATCATGCATTGACTTATTAAGATTACTGGTAGTTTTGTATAGTTCTGTCTTTAGTTCTGGGTATTTTTCCTCTTGCTGAATTATGGTTGTTGTTGCTCAGTATAGTTCAATTATTATTATCATAATTATTATTTTTATTTCACTCTCATTTTAATTATTACATTACTTTTATCTTATTATTGTCATTTCTTTTTTTTTTTTTTTTTTTGAGAAGTAATGTGATAGGGTAGGCAATAGCATAAAAAGCTAGGCTTCAACCTACACCTTTTTGGTTACTATAACCGAGATTCTGTATTACTGTGTTCTTTCTTTTTCCTTTTAAATGACCAAATAATAAATAAATAAAAATAAAAATAAATTACCTTGGAGCATTAATTTCCTTGCATCTGACTCATCCTCCTTGAGTTGCAGTGAGCTGCCATTTGTACAACACACAGAAAGGTTGGGTTATTTCAGTTTAAAAGCATACTATGCATCTTTTTCATATTTTAAAATAATTTTCTTGAGCCAATATATGCTAAAAGGACCCTTTACAGGGTTTATGAGAAGTCACTCAGGCTCCCACTGCCTTCTGTGGCCAGAATACCGCACTTGTAACTTCAGAGCACCGTTCCGACCGTGTCGTTGTTGGACTTAGTAAAGTGGAGCTGACATGCCCGGCACTGCAGTCTGCTTCCAGCACGTTTCCTGCATGTCTGAGATTGTGAACACAGCTGATTTGTTTGATTTAGTGATGAATCGCTCCTGTAGACACTAATGAAGGCCAAGGAGACCTTTCAGCTGTTACGTAAAGGTGTTAAAAAGAGGAACGCACAGAGAGGAGACAAGTTTCATTTTTCCTGTGACTAACGGACACTAGGGGGTGCTAAAGCAAGCCAAAACTACAAACTAACCCTTTAAATCCTACTTCCACATCTTGTAAAATTTGCAATATTTCAAATGTTCTTTGTTTTTAAGCCGGTGAAACCAGTTCTTAGCTGAGTTCCCAAAATGTCTCAGCATTATAACAAAAGTCTCCTTTTCCCCTCAGCCGAGAGGCAAAACCTCAGGTATGAAAAAAGCATCTTTAACACCACAACCTTCGTCTAATTAAAAGAAAATAAGTGATAGTTTATAATAAAGACAAAATGAACTCATTTAATATATAAACTGCCAAAAAATTTACCCATAATGAAGTAACCTTTCCCATGAAACACACCTGATTTTGATGTATAGTTCTTTTTTTTATTTGACAGAAATTGAACAAATTTAGTAAAACATAGGAGAGAATTATCATAGGTTTATAAGTTTTTGTTATTTTAAAGAATTTGTTTTCTTTTAGAAATTTTCTGTTTACTTTTAAAAGAATCTGCTTTTTTAGTTATTGGGTTTTTTATGGTATTGTTCAAACTAAATAAAATGATTGATTGTGTTTATGTCGTATAAATGTTAGAAACAAATTAATATGGTTGGGGGGGAAATGACAACCTTTTTAAAAAAATTGTGACAAGAAAATTGTCCTAACACTATTTGTTAGCAAATAATGCATCCCACATGCATACATCCTTTAAAAATGGTCTTTTGCAGGAAAAATTTGCATCTTTTCCCCTTGATTTTGTGGTTCCAAATGGTCACCAACCATTACAGTGCATAGAGGCTTTAGCCTCTACCATACGTCACTTTTTATGCAAATCATTGCATAACCTTAATGTTTAATTCACACTCATTGCTTTCATAGATGTGTGAAGCAGTAGTGGATCTATTCTGCAAGGCAAATGACTCATCTGATTTGCAGCCAGTGTCGCAGAGCAAATGACCACCCTTCTAAAAGTTCTGTCTCTGAACCCTCAGTGACATCACACATCTAACCTAACATACTCTACTCAGGGAAGAAGATCTCAGCAGCTCCAAAAAGGCTCAGATTCTGCTTTTAAATTAGTCTTTATGACAATGTGGACATTGCAAAACCCTGATTATTCTGGTTAAATTTAACATTTGTGTCCACACATATGATGACATCATTCAGTGTTCTGTCACATACAGAAAGACTTGCCGTCTTTGCTGCGAGAGGACAAAATCAATGACAACAGACATGAAGAATGTTCATGTTGCAAGATAGAGGGCACTTCAAAATCTATTGATCTAAAATCAAAGAAAATCAACCCCCTCAGGAAGAACGGGAGCGGGTGATTTAAAACAAGATGTTTGAGTTTTTACTGAAATTATTATATCTGAAGAATGAGTTCACTTGGAAATCCTTTTTGTTTTGTTTTTTAACTACAATCAACCACTCTGTTTTTAACAGGCAGACTGAACATGAAAATAGTCTTCTACCCCTATTTCCTGTGTTAACTGGCAGCAACACACTTGGAAATGCTCATGTCAAAAAATGCCACAAAGATCTATGTCACACTGCAAAATCATTAATTCATTCATGGACTCAACCATCTTGACTCGCAACGGGGAAGGCTCTTGTTGGTTTAGTGACCAGGAAACAGCATAAAACGTCTCGGCTAGTAGAAGCTAACCGTTAGCATTAGCAACTACACAACATGGTAGAACTCTCTCAGGCTTGTGTTATTTGTGGAGATTAAACATCAACGTTGCAAAGTAAACCAAGTCAGTGGTAGAGCCATGTCACTGTTAGCCAATCAGAGGCGAGATGTCAGAATATCGAGAAGTACGACTTCAAAGCCTGCCGACTGCTCACGTCTCAACTGCCTTGTCCCGCAAAGACCGACTCACAAGGCTTTCATTTATACTAGTGAACGTGGTCTTTAAATGTAAAGATCAAATACATTGTTGCTATGTTAAAAAAAATGTATATTACTCTTTACGTTACGCAACTAGTTTAAGTGGAACCAGACATCTTCAGCAAATCCATTTGACTTTCAAGTTGGTTGGAAAATTAAAGAATTTATGTAAAACATCTGAAATCTGTAAAAAGAATAAAATATATTTTAAAACATCTACTAGTTCCGCTTGCTTCCTCTGCTTTCGTATACAAAAGTTGCTTTTTGCATACATTTTCCTTGTAGATGTGATGTGACTTTAGTGAAGTAATTTCAGATTCCTTAAGACTGTATTTGTGTAGCGGTGTAGCTCTGTCAAAATAAAAAATAAAAAGTTTATTCTGGTACAGAGCCTAAAAGATAATAACTTAGTTCATAATGTTTAATATTTTTAAAAAAAAAAGAGCTGTTGTCTGTAACCTAACTTGTTTACGGTCATTTGTCAGTCACTCAATCTCTGTATTTCCAGTGGTTGTATTAGTACTCATGAGCCAATCAGAGCCCTGTTCCTTTGGTAAGGGATGGGACTAAGAACGGCAGTTAGTGTGGGAGTAGCGAGCCAGACTTGAAGAGTAACCCCCAAATTCCACTACCTCCGCTCCGGTCCGCCCCGACTTCCGCAGCCGCTCGCTTCCGAACTCAATTTTTACTGGTACCCGCTCTACAACGGCTCCGCTGCGGTGCGGAGACCTGAGGTGGGCAAACAAGCATGCGTGGGATTTTCGAGATCTTGCGATACAGTCCGAGCAATAAACGCTTTAGTTATATCCAAACACCCGTTGTGTGGGAGAAGCATAGAAATGAACTGTTTAATCTGCCCATCATTTGTGTAGAGAGATCAGCAGTGTTTGGATCAACAAAGTGTGACTACTTTGATAGTGGAAACTGTATTTATGGCTTACTTTTGTGCATTTAAAGTTCAGCCGCCATTGATAGTTGTTAAAATTTGTTAAACCTGTGCATATGAAACAAAAAACACTTTTTGTTAATCGATTTATTGTGAAAAACGGAAGTTGTGCTTGCTGCTTTTCCTGTTGGGCAGTTGTGATTCCTGTCCATTGACTGCGGAGGTGCTCCGGCATCCGGCAAAAATAGGATCGATTCTATTTTTGCCGGACGCCGGAACAGAGGGCGGCGCACTGGGCCGCACAGCCGGAGCACGGCTGCAGTAGTGGAATTGCTCTGATTGACTACAACGGGACCGATTTTGCTCCGGAGTTCGTGCCGGAGCGGAGCGGAGCGAGGGTAGTGGAATTTGGGGGCCGGAGACACACCGGCCGCCGAAGTGCCGGTAGGCGAAGCGCTCACGAAATTCGGCTGCTGCTTGCTGCTCCTCAGTTCAGACCAGACGCTTGTTTCTCCGCTCCGGTCGAGGCGCGCCTCGTAGTTTTTCTTTTAACCACTTGGTGTCCTCCATTTCCTCTCCACCTTTTCTCTGCTCTTTTCCTCAACACCCCCCTCCCCCTTGCTGTTTTTGTGTTTGTGTGAACCTATGGTGTGAACCAGTTGTTAATAGCTGGCCTACAACTTTCTGTCTCTCTGTCCTGTTTTCTCCAGTTGAAAGACACCCAAAACCATACCCCCTTCACGTGGTCACACATACACACACAAGTTCGCTGTGTGTGTATGTGTGTGTTCGTGTGGTTTTTATGCAGTGTCTGTTTGTGAATACATTTGACTATCGCGGAATTGTATTTTGAAATGCTTTATTTTGTTAAATTTACCGGCCTGCCTCTTATGTCTAGGTTTGACTTCCTGCCAGAATATGGTTCACCCGCAGCTCACAAAAGAAATAGAGCAGACGCAGAAACGATCGCTGCACGACGCGGGCTGGAGCGCCAGCGCGTGGCGCTTCGGTAACCCATGTGTATGGCGTTTAAAGCGTGCCACAACCCGTGCACGCGCATTGGGTCCACAGCGCGCGTGTGAACGGGACTCGCGAGCGAAAATATACATGGCAGCGCGCGCGTGAACGGGACTCGCGAGCGAAAATATACATGGCGAGAGGTCATTTGTGCACTGAGAGGGAGCAAACTGTGTCTGTGAGCGCACAAGGATGTGCACAAGTGACAAACCTGCGTGCGCGCGTTGCCAACGAGCACACGGCAGAGGAAAACGTGTGCGCGCGGCAGCCTCTCTGCGCGCTCGGCAGCCTCTGCGCGCTCGGTTTCTAATTCCGCTCGCTCGGCTGTGAGGAGTTTTGGCACCCTGGAGGCGTGGCCTGTGGCAGATCTTCCCTGTCCTCTGATTGGTTAGTTTACCCCGCACTTTACTCTCTACCTATCTATATAAAAAAATCGGAGAGTCAGCAGTTGATGTCATAGCTCAGCTGGGAGAGCGGGTGACTCTCACTCTAGAGGACCCAGGTTTGAGTCCGCCCAAGGAACATAGAGTTGATGTCATATTATTCTTTCTTAATTCCTGTGATATTATTTTACAGTTGTGACCGTTCAACTGTCATTAAACGTCCGAATGTTTGCTGGGCAGTGTTTTAAAAAGTGCACATAAGCTAGATGGTTTTAACCAGGTAAAAATAGACTTGTGGGTGTAGGTATGTTCAAGTTTAAAAAGTTCTTGCCTCATTAATGTATTGTTTATTTTTTTCAGCATTTAATTGACAAATTATCCTTTCAAATAATTAATTGATGAGTTACATAATTGTCCATTTAGAATTGTTGAATGGACTGAGTCAAGTTTGGTGCACTTTATATATTTCAAAACATGTTTTTTTTTTATTTTAATTATGCATATAAATAATTTTAATGTTAATTTATTGAAATATTTCTATTTTTTCATTACCTCACCCTTGTTTTGACAAAAACAAGACCTTGCTGGATAATATCACGGAGAAACTATTTGTTCACAGTACTTGGCTCAGTGAGGATCTGTATACCAAAGGAGGAGATACTCAGAAATCTGTCTGCAGATTGTTACAACCCAGACTGGAAGTGGTGGGCTGTAATAAGAAAGGAGACCAAACAGAGGAGTGAAGAAAAACACAATTAAACACAAATTAAAACCCAATGAGACGGTGGGGGCATCACAACACGTTCAGGACTACCCAAACACCAGTAATTCTTGACTGCACTGATCTGAGGTGTCAATGGCCATATTCTCCTCTCTTCCAGAGTCATATATTTTCCTCAAGTTCAACTGCACTCTGAAGAGGCTCATTTGGATTGTGCCACATAGGCCAGTGACCTTTGTCTCAGCACTGTATGCTGGAACTATCAGTGACCAACCTGGGAATCTGGTGTGTTGAAAATGCTACAACTAGAGATGGTCATCATGGTAGACAGGGGTTTCTTCATTGATGACATTGTGCCCTGCAAAGTGTACAGGCCAGCTTTTCTTTCTGGCAAACCGCAAATGTCTGCATGTGAAGTTATAGAAACAGAAGCCATAACATCTCTGAGTGCATGTGGAGCGCTCCATTCATCTGGTCCAAGAACACAAGCTTTTTGATTGTTATTCCCCTCCTTGCATTTGTAAACAATCAGCTATATGCTGTGGTTTTTCTCCTTACCAACTTTTAAAATAGCCCACTAGTGAAGGCCTGGGCAAAGAAGCCTGATGTCTGAGAACCTCAACATATGTACGGCAACCACACTGTATATTTACACACTTTCATAAAGAAGCTGCATATCAAGCTTTCATTCAGATGACCTTCAAGAGTGCTGCACCCTGCTGAGGGACATCCGAGTAAAACCTTGAGATGGCCATCTTCTGTTCACTAACTTGCTTTAGTAAATCCTTACTTTGGTTAAATAAATCAGTTGTTGAACCCCCCACTCCTCTGTTTGGTCTCCTTTCTTATTACAGCCCACCACTTCCAGTCTGGGTTGTAACAATCTGCAGACAGATTTCTGAGTATCTCCTCCTTTGGTATACAGATCCTCACTGAGCCAAGTACTGTGAACAAATAGTTTCTCCGTGATATTATCCAGCAAGGTCTTGTTTTTGTCAAAACAAGGGTGAGGTAATGAAAAAATAGAAATATTTCAATAAATTAACATTAAAATTATTTATATGCATAATTAAAATAAAAAAAACATGTTTTGAAATATATTAAGTGCACCAAACTTGACTCAGTCCATTCAACAATTCTAAATGGACAATTATGTAATTCATCAATTAATTATTTGAAAGGATAATTTGTCAATTAAATGCTGAAAAAAATAAACAATACATTAATGAGGCAAGAACTTTTTAAACTTGAACATACCTACACCCACAAGTCTATTTTTACCTGGTTAAAACCATCTAGCTTATGTGCACTTTTTAAAACACTGCCCAGCAAACATTCGGACGTTTAATGACAGTTGAACGGTCACAACTGTAAAATAATATCACAGGAATTAGGAAAGAATAATATGACATTAACTCTATGTTCCTTGGCTGGACTCGAACCTGGATCCTCCAGAGTGAGAGTCACCCGCTCTCCCAGCTGTGCTATGACAGCAACTGCTGATTCTCCGATTTTTTTATATAGATAGGTAGAGAGTAAAGTGCGGGGTAAACTAACCAATCAGAGGACAGGGAAGATCTTCCACAGGCCACGCCTCCAGAGTGCCAAAACTCCTCACAGCCGAGCTAGCGGAATTAGAAACCGAGCGCGCAGAGGCTGCCGAGCGCGCAGAGAGGCTACCGCGCGCGCACGTTTTCCTCTGCCGTGTGCTCGTTGGCAACGCGCGCACGCAGGTTTGTCACTTGTGCACATCCTTGTGTGCTCACAGACACAGTTTGCTCCCTCTCAGTGCACAAATGACCTCTCGCCATGTATATTTTCGCTCGCAAGTCCCGTTCATGCGCGCGCTACCATGTATATTTTCGCTCGCGAGTCCCGTTCACATGCGCGCTGTGGACCCAATGCGCGTGCACGGGTTGTGGCACGGGTCTGACGCGATACATGTGGTCTATAGAATAGGATAACAAGGGCGTCAAATGATGGGCTCGACACACGGGAGGCGACATCGCCTCTCCTCCATTCATTTTCAATGAGACATGCACGACAAAGAGATAATCGCGGGTCTCCCTCCTACTAAGCGAAACGCGAAAAACGTGCATGTGAAATTTTGCGCTCGTGCGTGCGTCGTGCACAGGCGACCAAGCGACGCGATCCCAGAAAGTTGAAATATTTTCAACTTTTCATCGCTGTCGCTCGGACGAGGACCAATCAATGGAGGTTTCATTCACTGACCAATGAGCGGGCAGGATGCTTCGTACACCTCCGAGCAAACATGAAGGAGAAGTAGATTATTATTATGTTTTATATTGTAAAATCAGAAGTAAGATTTCACATAACTCTAGCAGCACCTTGTGAAACATCATATCTACCACTTTTTTGACTCTGAACCGCTTAAATAACCTTAATTCCCTCCATCCTGACACAGCCAATCAAAACAACGGAAGTTTCAATTTCGCCACGGAATAGAACGCGTCGACGGCTTTGCAGCTGGCCACTGCCGCAGGTCGCCTCCCGTGTGTCAGGTAATAAAAGCGACAGCAACGAATTTCGCTGATTGCAGTCGTTTGTCGCCTCCCGTGTGTCGAGCCCCATAGAGAGCTAACGGAGGAGGCGTTGAGTTGTGGGAAACATTGAGGTTTAGTCAAGAAGGTTGACTAATCGTGGTCCTTATATAAGCTTCAATTGTGACCTGCAAGAGGTGAATATGATTGTAAATGCCTGAAATATGCTATGACTGTTATAGTTAAAAAACGGGATGTGCTATGTGGTTAGCGACCTGCTAATTAGCGGTAACATTCAGTGTAAATGTGTCACGATGTGTGGCTGGAGATGGTGGACCATGTGTGGTGGTGGGTTCCGGAGGCAGAAGAGCAGGCACGGAGAACGTAAAAACGAATTTAATCACAGAACGGGAACGGCAGGAACAAACACAACGGTGACAACAAACAACAATGATCTGACGAAGGACAGCAGCAAAACATGTGGTATAAATACACAAGGCTGATTGGGAACACATGGGCAGGTTAGCGAGGGACAGGTGAAAACAATATGGACTAATCGGGGCAGGAGAGAGACACAGTCAAGAGGGAGGGGGCAGATCGTGACAGTACCCCCCCCCCTCAAGGGGCGGATACCAGACGCCCACAAGGCCACACAACACTCGGGACTCGAAGACTAGACGGGGGACTCGAAGACTTGACGGGGGACACGACAACTTGACTGGGGACTCGAAGACTTGACTGTGGACTCGAAGACTTGACTCTGGACTCGAAGACTTGACTGTGGACTCGAAGACTTGACTCTGGACTCGAAGACTTAACTGTGGACTCAAAGACTCGACTCAGGAGACTCGGATACACTCGGACTCAGGACACTTGGACTCGGAGGACTCGGGGAACTGGGAACACTTGGACTCGGAGGACTCGGGGAACTGGGAACACTTGGACTCGGAGGACTCGGGGAACTGGGACACTTGGACTCGGAGGACTCGGGGAACTGGGACACTTGGACTCGGAGGACTCGGGGAACTGGGACACTTGGACTCGGAGGACTCGGGGGAACTGGGACACTTGGACTCGGAGGACTCGGGGAACTGGACACTTGGAATCGGGACACAGGATCACTTGACTTGGGACTGACTGGAACACGGGGCACAGGAACACTTGACTCGGGGCTAACTGGAACACGGGGCACAGGAACACTTGACTCGGGGCTGACTGGAACACGGGGCACAGGAACACTTGACTCGGGGCTGACTGGAACACGGGGCACAGGAACACTTGACTCGGGGCTGACTGGAACACGGGGCACAGGAACACTTGACTCGGGACACGTAGACTCAGGAACTCGGACACTCGGATACTGGAAACTCGAGCACTGGGTCGGCAGAGCAGGGGGCCTCTGAATTAGGCGGCACAACTCTGGTCCTTGTGAGTTCATGAGCTCTGGTTTGGGCTGCAGTAGCAGGATGCTGAAAAAGCTGCAGCCAGAAGGACCTGCAGGCGTAGGCCCCGCAGGCGTGGACCAGGAAGTGGGTGGGACTGCAGGAGCGACGTGAGGAAGCCCAGCTCGGCGGCAGGTACTCGACATCTGGTCGGAGCACGTGCACTTCCCGATTTGCTGGGTCATCGGCGGAGGCTCGGGTGAAGGGAAGCAGGAAAGGAGCAGGAAGACCAGCCCTACCACTCCGAAGAACGCTGGCGTGCGCAGGGGTGTTTGTCTCACCAAAACTCCAGGATCCGCAGCTTCCGTGGGAAAAAACAGGACGGGGCGAAACAGCAGGAGAGGAGAAATGATTCTGACCACCCCGAGAACAGGTAGGATGCGCCAAAATCTCCCAAACGGGCTCGACCACCCCGAAAACCTGTAGGATGCGCCGAAGCCCCTCAGGCCGGAATCTCCCTCCACTGAAAAAGAGAAAAAAGAAAAAATAATCCTCCAAAAAACAGATGGTAGCTCACCACAGGTCCAGGTTGGTCAGATCATTCTGTCACGATGTGTGGCTGGAGATGGTGGACCATATGTGGTGGTGGGTTCCGGAGGCAGAAGAGCAGGCACGGAGAACGTAAAAACGAATTTAATCACAGAACGGGAACGGCAGGAACAAACACAACGGTGACAACAATCAACAATGATCTGACGAAGGACAGGAGCAAAACATGTGGTATAAATACACAAGGCTGATTGGGAACACATGGGCAGGTTAACGAGGGACAGGTGAAAACAATATGGACTAATCGGGGCAGGAGAGAGACACAGTCAAGAGGGAGGGGGCAGATCGTGACAAAATGTGCCTGCATATCGTAGCCTTTGCATGGTGTAATTTCTACATTTACGGCAAAGTTAATGCTAATTCATCAAGAGATAGTGTTTGATAAGCTGGCTAAGTTTGAATAATATGCTTTACGAGGAGACGGAGGTTGGAGAAGAGAGGGAGAGATGGTTTACCATCCAACGGCCCTGCTGCGTGTTCCATGTCTGTTCTCATGCTGTGGAGGTCCTGCGGTTGACATTCCATCTGTGATCACCGGTTGCCTTTACCCTAAGTGGAACAGCCCATCCAAAATTCCCTTTCCCTATGCTGCCATAACCCTGGACTTTGTGAGTACGGTCACCTTTAATGCACGTGTTTTTGTTTTATGCTCAGTTCCTGAGTGAAGCGGCCATTACAGTTTTTAGGCCCCACCGCACTCAATTTCCAACAAACAGGCCTGCAACAGAGGGAGGTTTAGGTTAGGAGGTGTTGTGTGTGTGTGTGAGTGATAGTGTGTGTGGGCCCACAAGGATAGTGTGAGTTCAACATTTATTTAAATAGAAATATTTGGTATGGAAATAAAATATCAAGTTTTGGGTATAAAACCTCATGAAAGTGTTTAATTTTGGAAAATTCTCTATTCACACAAAAGTACTGAACTGGATGTCATTTGGTGTAATTTTGTTTTGAGATCCCCTTAAATTTTATTTCCTTCTTCGTCTTCGTCTTCGTCTTCCTCCGCTTATCCGGGTCCGGGTCGCGGGGGCAGCATCCCAATTAGGGAGCTCCAGGCCGTCCTCTCCCCGGCCTTGTCCACCAGCTCCTCCGGCAGGACCCCAAGGCGTTCCCGGACCAGATTGGAGATGTAACCTCTCCAACGTGTCCTGGGTCGACCCGGGGGCCTTCTGCCGGCAGGACATGCCCGAAACACCTCCCCGGGGAGGCGTCCAGGAGGCATCCTGACCAGATGCCCAAACCACCTCAACTGGCTCCTTTCGATCCGGAGGAGCAGCGGTTCTACTCCGAGTCCCTCCCGAATGTCCGAGCTCCTCACCCTATCTCTAAGGCTGAGCCCGGCCACCCTACGGAGGAAACTCATTTCGGCCGCTTGTATCCGCGATCTCGTTCTTTCGGTCATTACCCAAAGCTCATGACCATAGGTGAGGATTGGGACGTAGATCGACCGGTAAATCGAGAGCCTGGCTTTCTGGCTCAGCTCCCTCTTCCCCACGACAGATCGGCTCAGCGTCCGCATCACTGCAGACGTCGAACCAATCTGCCTGTCGATCTCCCGATCCCTCCTACCCTCACTCGTGAACAAGACCCCGAGATACTTAAACTCCTCCACTTGAGGTAGGACCTCTCCCCCGACCCGGAGGAGGCAAGCCACCCTTTTCCGGTCGAGAACCATGGTCTCAGATTTGGAGGTGCTGATCCTCATCCCAGCCGCTTCACATTCGGCCGCGAACCTACCCAGCAAGAGCTGGAGGTCAGAGCTGGATGAAGCTAGGAGGACCACATCATCCGCAAAAAGCAGAGACGAGATTCTCCTGCCACCAAACTCGACACACTCCACACCACGGCTGCGTCTAGAAATTCTGTCCATAAAAGTGATGAACAGAACCGGTGACAAAGGGCAGCCCTGGCGGAGTCCAACCCTCACTGGGAACAGGTCCGACTTACTACCGGCTATGCGGACCAAACTCACGCTCCTCTGGTAAAGGGACTGAATGGCCCTTAACAGAAAGCCACCCACCCCATACTCCTGGAGCGTCCCCCACAGGGTGCCCCTGGGGACACGGTCATAAGCCTTCTCCAAATCCACAAAGCACATGTGGATTGGTTGGGCAAACTCCCATGCCCCCTCCATCACCCTTGCAAGGGTATAGAGCTGGTCCACAGTTCCACGGCCAGGACGAAAACCACATTGCTCCTCCTCTATCTGAGATTCAACTATCGATCGGACCCTCCTCTCCAGTACCTTGGCGTAGACCTTTCCAGGGAGGCTGAGGAGTGTGATCCCCCTATAGTTGGAACACACCCTCAGGTCACCCTTCTTAAAGATGGGGACCACCACCCCGGTCTGCCACTCCCTAGGAACTGCCCCCGATGACCACGCAATGTTGTAGAGACGTGTCAACCATGACAGCCCTACAACATCCATAGCCTTGAGATACCCAGGACGAACCTCATCCGCCCCCGGGGCTCCGCTGCTGTGTAGTTGTTTGACTACCTCAGCAACTTCTGCCCCCGAGATCGGACAGTCCATCCCCAGGCCTCCCAGCTCTGGTTCCTCCTCGGAATGCGCATTGGTGGGATTGAGGAGCTCCTCAAAGTATTCCTTCCACCGTCCGACTATAGCCTCAGTTGACGTCAGCAGCTCCCCATCCCCACTGTAAACAGTGTGAGCGAGTTGCTGCCTTCCTCTCCTGAGGCGCCGGACAGTTTGCCAGAACCTCTTTGGAGCCGATCGATAGTCTTTCTCCATGGCCTCACCAAACTCCTCCCACGCCCGAGATTTTGCCTCGGCAACTGCCACTGCTGCACCCCGCTTGGCTATCCGGTACCTGTCTGCTCCCTCCGGAGACCCACAGACCAGCCACGCCCTGTAGGCCTCCTTCTTCAGCCTGACGGCTCCCCGAACCTCTGGTGTCCACCAGCGGGTACGGGGGTTGCCACCACGACTGGCACCGGCCATCTTACGACCACAGCTAGCAACAGCCGCCTCGACAATCGCAGAGTGGAACAAGGCCCACTCGGACTCAATGTCCCCCACTGCTCTCGGGACGTGGTCAAAGCTCTGCCGGAGGTGGGAGTTGAAGACCGTCTTGACAGGTTCTTCTGCCAGGCGTTCCCAGCAGACCCTCACTATGCGTTTGGGTCTGCCAGGTCTACGCGGCATGTTCCCTTGCCATCTGATCCAACTCACCACCAGGTGGTGATCAGTTGACAGCTCCGCCCCTCTCTTCACTCGGGTGTCCAAAACATACGGCCGCAGGTCAGATGATACGACTACAAAATCTATCATCGACCTGTGACCTAGGCTGCCCTGGTACCAAGTGTACCGGTGGGCATCCTTATGTTCGAACATGGTGTTCGTTATGGCCAAACTGCGGCTTGCACAGAAGTCCAATAACAAAACACCACTCGAGTTCAGATTAGGTGGGCCGTTCCTCCCAATCACACCCCTCCAGGTCAAGCTGTCATTGCCCACGTGAGCATTGAAGTCCCCCAGCAGGACAATGGAGTCCCCTGATGGAGCACTATCTAGCACTCGTCCCAGGGACTCCAAAAAGGGTGGGTACTCTGAACTGATATTTGGCCCATAAGCACAAACAACAGTCAGGACCCGCTCCCCGACCCGAAGGTGCAAGGAAGCTACCCTCTTGTCCCCCGGGGTAAACCCCAACACACAGGCAGAGAGTCTCGGGGCTAACAAAAAGCCAACCCCAGCCCTCCGCCTCTCACCCGGAGCAACTCCAGCAAAGTAGAGTGTCCAACCCCTCTCCAGGTCTCGGGTTCCAGAGCCAATGCAATGTGTCGAGGTGAGTCCGACTATATCTAGCCGGTACCGCTCAACCTCTGCCACAAGCTCCGGCTCCTTCCCCGCCAGCGAGGTGACGTTCCATGTCCCAAAAACTAGTTTTCTTGTCCGGGGATTGGACCGCCAAGGCTCCCGCCTTGGTCTGCCACCCGATTCGCATTGCACCGGACCCTTCATGTTCCTCCTGCGGGTGGTGGGTCCACAGTTGGACGAGCCCATGTATCCGGTTCGGGCTGGGCCCGGCCGGGCCCCATGGGCGAAAGCCCGGCCACCAGGCGCTCGCTCACGGGCCCCAACCCCAGGCCTGGCTCCAGTGTGGGACCCCGGTAACCCTCCGGGCCGGGTACTCCGACTCTTCGTTTTAACCGCCATGAAAGATCCTTCGAACCGTTCTTTGTCTCACCCTTCACCTAAGACCAATTTGTCATGGGAGACCCTACCAGGGGCACTAAGTGCCCCAGACAACATAGCTCCTAGGATCATTAGGGCACTCAAACTCCTCCACCACGATAAGGTGACGGTTCAAGGAGGAATTTTATTTCCTGCTTATAAATAAATATTTGCAAATCTTTTGAATATTCAATACAGTTGTGGTGGTCCTTGTTAAAATAGGCCATAATATTCCTGGGTAAAGAACATCGGTGGCATAAAGTAGGATACAAAGCTGTAACTCATTATCACGAGCCCAGACCCAGGCCCAGATCATTTGATATCGTTCTCGTATGGTGAATACCCGAAACAAGGGTTACATTTATTTTATTAAAAATCATTAAATGTGCCCTTGCTGGTCCTTTTGACAGAATGCATTTGATGAGAAGTGGAACTTTAGTTTATAACAGGATGGTACCTTCCAGGGTGGCACAGGAGTTAAGTGCTCACCCTGTAATCGAAAGGTTGCAGGTTCAGTCTGCCGCTGTCGTTGTGTCCTTCAGCACGACACCTAACCCCCCTTGCCTGCTGGTGGTGGTCGGAGGGACTGGTGGTGCCAGTGCTCAGCAGCCTCGCCAGGGCAGCTGTGGCTACACCGTAGCTCATTTCCACCAATGAGTGAATGGGTGAATGACTGTTTGTGTTGTAAAGTGCCTTGGGGGGTTCCAGAACTCTAGAAGGTGCTATATCTAATACAGGCCATTTATACGACCAGACACTCGGTTTAGAAGTAATGATAAGAGAATGGTTCTAACAATAGTCTAGGACAAAAGTAATAAAATAATTAATTAAATTGTAAAATCAAAACTATATTAGCTGACAAATATTGCAAAAACCATACTTAAAAAAAGTTAGAAAAAAAAACCTAAAAGCAGATCTGAGTAAAGAATATAAAAATCCACTGTGACCTGATCCTTTCTGATTATTCAGTGTGAACCAGGTTAGTGCTGTGTATCTGTTACCATCAGCAGGTGCACACTGATGGGCCCGGTAGAGGGAATAAACAATGTTTACATTATAAAGATGAACAAACGATGAAAAGTATCAGCTGGGATGTGATGTGAAGAGTGAAAAATCTAATCAGCACATTAATATTATGTTTCTCCCACCACCAAGCAATCTAAAAAACACAAAGGTTGTGACAATTCAGTTAAATGTATTATTCTGAGTTGGTTCCAGATACAAAAATGGGTGTAACTCTGTTACTTTTACACATGCTTAATTACATTTTTATATTCTTTCGTCTTTCGTTTTTCTTTCAAAACAAATCCTGAGAGTAATGTTATCTCAATATTTACTGAGACCATGCAAAACGTCAGCTTCATAATTATGTAATTTTTTGCTATTTTAGTTCAAAGTGGTGGTAACTGAAAAAGCAGACATTAATGAAGCTACAGCAATAGTTTTCTCTCAGGGGCACCACCTAGAGGCAACAATAGGGATTGCATCTTTAAGCCCCTCTACCTGCTTCCATTATACTGCTGCAATTAATGCCTATGCACCTTTACAATTACAATTATTATTTTCACAATGTTTACTCCTTTTTACATATGTTTTTAAGACTTCTTGTTCATAAGAAATATTGCCGACTCAACATCTGTTTGACATCAGAGTTGGACGCGGAGATCCTTCCACCGTTGGAGTGCAGGTCCGAGGTAAATTCTTTGCTGGATGTCGTGGAATCTGTATTTTCTGTGACTGTGAAGGCGGTTGTAGCTGCTCCATGATTCACCATGATTCAAATTCCCTCTGGGATTAATAAAGTATTTTTGAATTGAATTTTGCTCCATACCTTTGCACCAGCTAAAAAACACCTCTCAGTCTAGGTACGTCCACAAACATGCACACTCCGTAAATTACATATGCACATAAGCGGATGTCTGATGCTATTGAATGCCAAAAAGACATATAGCCTACATTATATTACAGAATAGGGTTTGATTATCACAGTTACTGATTTAGAAAAAAAAATGCCATAAAAGGGGGAAAACTCCAGATTTCTGCTTTAAAAACTGAACTGGAAGTTGCAGCAGCATCACTTTTTAAGAGTGCAGTTAACATTGGGTTAAATGGTCTGCACGAAATGAAGAGAGCTGGCTCAAGAGGGGACAAAAGAAAAATATGAAACTGTGACAAGTGCAGAGGGAGGTCAGTTCAAATGAATCCTATTTCTTCAGGTATAACGGGGAGAGAGAACACTCACGCCTCTGGGGTCTGAGGGAGAAAATGACAAAGACGTTAGCAGAATCACACAAGCACACACCATTCAATAAATAAATCTTTTCATATACTGTTCTTACCTACTGTGGATGGTTAGACATCTACTGGACAAAGCAGCAAATAAAATGACCTGAACAGTCTAAATGAACCATTGCATGAGAATATGTGTTGTGTCACGAACTCCTCCAGCTGACTGCATTCCATTCATTCCTGCCACCAACGTGGCGACTGACGTCATCACGCCGGCACTACTTAAGGAAGTGCCGGCGTTTCATTCATTGCTCAGTCATCGTTTCTCACCAGACTTTGTATCGAGTCTCCAGGCTTACCAGCCCTCAAAACACACAAACTACACCTACAGGAGATAACCACGCCGGCTATCTCCGTCTCTCCGCGTCTGGGCAACAGAACTCTCAGTCACGCTTCAGATCTGCCAACGAACCTGACAGGATGACTGAGCCCCAAGTTGACCCAGCGGAGTTCGCGCGTTTGCGTGCCGAAGTGGCTCAACAGCGCGCAATCTTGGATCAGCAGACGGCAGACATGAACCAGCTCCGTGCCATAGCTGATCGCCAAGCCACAAAGATTGAGTCACTCACCGAGCTAGTACTCCAGCTGACCACCGCTCTGCAACGTCAGACCGCAGCTGTTCCTGACAGGATGGAACCACGCCTCAGCCTTCCAGAGAAGTGGGACGGAACCAGGGGATCCCCGGAGGGCATGTTGGCGACCCTGGCCATGACTTTCGAGTGCCAGCCGGCACGCTACCCCACATCCTGCTCTCGTGTCGCTCTGCTGACCTCACTGCTGACAGGTCGAGCCGGTGAATGGGCGGCGGCTCTTTACAATCAAAAATCTCCTGCCTGCAATGACTATGAGACTTTTGTAAAGGAGATGAAAAAGACTTTTGTGCACCCCAGCAGCGAGGTCTCGGACGAGACGCGGCTGCTTCAGCTTCGCCAGGGCTCACAGACGGCGGCTCAGTACACCTCTCGCTTCCGGACGACAGCAGCTCGGTTGAGGTGGGATGACGCCGCCCTAAAGGCCGTTTACCTGGAGGGACTGTCACCGAGAATCCGGGAGGGCATGATCGGGCACGAGGTCCCAACCTCCCTGGACCTGGCAGTGGATCTGGCTCTCCAACTGGACCGCTGCCTCCTGAACCGGCCGAGCACCATGTCAGCCCCTGTACACACCAGGACGTCACCCCGCCGGCCGGCTCACCAACCGACGGAGGAGCCGATGCAGCTGGGACATCTTCCCCCTGAGGAACGGGCACGGCGCTACCAGGAGGGAAGATGCGCTTACTGTGGGGATTTGGGTCACCACCGTGGCACGTGCCCAAAACGACCGGGAAAAGGTCCCTCCGGGTCGGAGTAGGAGCTGTCCCGCCCGGAGTCTCCACTTTTCCAGCTCCACACCGAACCACTCTCCCGGTCTCCCTCCACCTGGACCAAGGCCCGACCAGACTGGAGGCACTTTTAGACACTGGGGCTGCGGAGTGTTTTATCGACCACGGACTGGTTACTCGGCTCAAGATACCCCTCACCGCCCTCGACCGACCCATTCCCGTGACCTCTGTGGACGGCCGGCCCATCATGCCGTACCCTCTCACCCACCGAACTCAGGGTCTCCACATGACTATTGACCAACACCGGGAGACCCTCCACTTCCTGGTCATCCAGGCTCCGGCTACGCCTCTCATCCTAGGTCATTCCTGGTTCTGCCGCCATGAGCCTCACATCTCCTGGTCCACCAGTAAAGTCCTGGCCTGGGGCACGGGTTGCCATAACCACCGGGACTCCCCTGCACCTCGGGCAGCAGCAGCTCCTCCCAAAGACGTAGACCTGACGCTCGTCCCTCCTCAATACCACGACCTCGCTCAGGTCTTCGCTGAAGAACCCACTACCAGGTTACCTCCTCACCGACCCTACGACCTGGAGATCAGGCTCCAGCCCGGCACCACCCCCCCTCGGGGTCGCCTGTTCTCCCTCTCTCCGGCGGAAACCCGGGCTATGGACAATTATATAACTGATGCCCTGCAGAAGGGGTTCATCCGTCCCTCAACGTCCCCCGGGGCCGCGGGGTTTTTCTTTGTTAAAAAGAAGGAGGGGGATCTCCGGCCCTGCATAGACTATCGAGGGTTAAATAAAATAACGATCCGGGACCGCCACCCTCTCCCTCTCATGGGCACCGCTCTGGACGCCATCACACAAGCCGCAGTGTTTACTAAACTGGATCTGCGCAGCGCCTATAACCTCATCCGTATTAAGGAAGGTGAGGAGTGGAAGACCGCTTTTATCACGCCCACTGGCCACTATGAATATTTGGTGATGCCTTTTGGACTCTGCAACAGCCCCGCCGTCTTCCAGCGGTTCATTACAGATGTGCTGAGAGACATGTTGGGTCGCTGGGTCTTTGTTTATCTAGATGACATCCTCATCTACTCCCGCACGGCCGAAGAGCACATCCGTCATGTTCGAGCTGTTCTGTCCCGCCTCCTGGATCATGGACTGTACTGCAAACTGGAGAAGTGTGCGTTTCACCAGGAGTCCACCTCCTTCCTGGGTTTTACCATCTCCTCCCAGGGCCTGAAGATGGACCCCCAGAAGGTTCAGGCCGTAGCTCAGTGGCCTCTACCCACGACCCTGAAGCAGCTGCAAAGCTTCCTGGGTTTCTCGAACTTTTACCGGAGGTTTATACGCAACTTCAGTTCCCTCGCAGCACCTCTGACCTCACTCACCAAAACCACCAATCAGCCTCGCCCTTTTCGCCTTACTCCAGAGGCTGTCAGTGCTTTCCATGAGCTGGTCGGACGTTTCACTAAGGAACCCATCCTCCTCCACCCGGACCAGACCCGGCCCTTCGTCGTGGAGGTGGACGCCTCGGATGTGGGAGCGGGGGCCGTTCTCTCGCAACGGGGTCCAGACTCTAAGCTCCACCCATGTGCCTACTTCTCCCGGAAGTTTTCCCCCACACAGCAGAACTACGGGGTCGGCGACAGAGAGCTGCTGGCAATAAAGTGGGCGCTGGAGGAATGGAGGCAGTGGCTCCTGGGGACCACCGATCCCTTTCTGATCTGGACCGACCACCAGAATCTCATTCATCTACAGACTGCCCGCCAGCTCAACCCTCGTCAGGCTCGGTGGGCCCTCTTTTTCGAGCCGTACCACTTCCATATCGCCTACCGGCCCGGCTCCAAGAACCTCAAGGCGGACGCTCTCTCTCGGCGTTTCGCACCAGATGCCGGCCCCCCGGAGCCTCGGACCATTCTACCGGCTCAACGCTTCCTGGCCTCCCTCCAATGGCCGTTGGAGCAGTCCATACAGGCGGCACTTCCTGGCGATCCAGCGCCGCCGGAGACCCCACCGAACCGCCTCTACGTTCCCGCCTCCTGCCGGCAGGAGGCGCTCACGTGGGGGCACTGTTCACGGCTCGCGGGACATCAAGGGCAAGCCCGTACCCTCCAGTTCCTCCGTCGGGCTCTCTGGTGGCCGTCCATGAGGAGGGACGTCCGCGAGTTCACAGCTGCATGTGATGTGTGTGCTCGATCCAAGTCCTCCAACCGACCCGGCGCTGGAGAGTTGCAGCCTCTCCCTGTGCCCAAGCGGCCGTGGTCACACATCGGGCTGGACTTTGTCACGGGACTGCCGGCGGTCGACCACCTGGACACTATATTGACTATCACGGACCGTTTCTCCAAGGCCGTGCACTTAGTGGCCCTGGCCGGCCTCCCCACGGCCAAGAGGACGGCCGAACTGCTCCTGGAACAGGTGGTGCGGCTCCATGGTTTCCCTCAGGACGTGGTTTCCGACCGAGGACCCCAGTTCGTCTCACGCTTCTGGAAAGCGTTCTGTCGCCTGGTCGGTGCTTCCACCAGTCTGTCCTCTGGATACCATCCGCAGACAAACGGTCAAACAGAGAGAGCTAACCAGCAGCTTGGACGCTACCTGCGCTGCTTCGCTTCGTCCCAGCCGACCACCTGGCCCCGCTTTCTCCTGTGGGCGGAGCTGTCACACAACCTCCAGACCTCCTCAGCCACGAGTCTGTCTCCCTTCGAGACCTGTTACGGTTATCAGCCACCTCTGTTTGATCATCAGGTGCCCGAGGTGGAGGTCCCTGCTGCCCAGACGCTGGTCCGCCGCTGTCGGCTCGCCTGGATCCGGGCCCGTGCGGCCATCACCCGGGCCAACACGGAGTATGCCCGTCAGCATCGCCGCCGCCACTGGCCTGGCCCCGTCTTCCGGTCTGGCGACCAGGTGTGGCTCTCCTCCGCTAACCTGAGGATGCCGGCTGGCTCCCGGAAGCTCACTCCTCGCTTCCTGGGTCCGTTCCCTGTCCTTAAGGTCATCAATCCTGTCACCTGCCGTCTGCGCCTCCCGGCTACTCTCCGGATCCACCCGGTCTTTCACGTCTCCCAGCTTAAGCCGGTGATCTCCTCTCCTCTCCACCCTCCACCGGTCCGGGTGCCTCCGCCCCGCGGTGTTGAGGCGGATCGCACCTACACGGTCCGCAGGATTCTGGACGCTCGCCGCCGGGGACGAGGTTGGCAGTACCTCGTGGATTGGGAGGGGTACGGGCCTGAGGAACGCTCTTGGGAGCCCACGAGCTCGTTTGTCGACCCTACCCTGCTGACTGACTTCTGGGCCCGCCGTCCTGGGACTTCGGGAGCCGTCCCTCGAGGGGGGGGTCCTGTCACGAACTCCTCCAGCTGACTGCATTCCATTCATTCCTGCCACCAACGTGGCGACTGACGTCATCACGCCGGCACTACTTAAGGAAGTGCCGGCGTTTCATTCATTGCTCAGTCATCGTTTCTCACCAGACTTTGTATCGAGTCTCCAGGCTTACCAGCCCTCAAAACACTCAAACTACACCTACAGGAGATAACCACGCCGGCTATCTCCGTCTCTCCGCGTCTGGGCAACAGAACTCTCAGTCACGCTTCAGATCTGCCAACGAACCTGACATGTTGCTGATGTTGACAATAGGAATGTGTTTTCATTCTGTCCATTTCCTCTGTCATATTCCTGTAAGAGGACTTTCTGTATCTGCAGAACCTTTAGGTTAAACTGAGAACAACAGATTAGACATATTAGACTGTCACTGGTCTTTATCATTTCATGACTATATTTTTGTGATGTCATTCTATTTTTGTTTAGTGATAATTATGATTTTATGACTTTATTTTATTTTGTTTTGATCTATGTGAAGCACTTTGTGATTCTATGTCTGTGGTAAAATACTTAAACACTTCAGGGCAAGGGCGTAGGAATGAGTTTAATATTGAGGGGGGGACACAATTTGGAAAACAAATCTGTTGTAGGTCAATAGGTCAAAATATAGGTCACCGAACTGAAAAAAATACATTTAATGATTATTTCTGATTTTAATTGGTCACTCTGAGTTTTTCATGCAGGTTGAACAGGAAAAAAGTCTCCTACACCTATCTCCTGCATCAGCTTCAGATAGAAATCGGACTGTGGAAGTCTAGGATTAGAAAAGCCTGACAGATGTGACTCAGGGCGTATGGCAAAACCCAGAATGACAAGAAAATGACTTTTATAGCCCAGTTCACTAACATTCTTATTTATTTATTTATTTTTTGGTCGGGGACCCTTGAGCCAACCAGAAGGGGAGGAGACTTAGGCTCCCCATTAACCAGATCCAGGTTTGATTACCAGCCTGCGTGGACGTTTTATTTATAAAAATGCTGTTTTTGAGTCAGTACTGTTTTATTTTTATTTAATAGTATGAATGTAGGATATATTATCTTATGCATATGGGTAGAGATGTGTAAACAGATTTAATACAAGACTAAAGCTGTGAATATTCAGTCTGAATTAATCAGACTCTTATCAGAATATTTTAAACTACATCAGCCAACAATGCTGACCAACAATCAGAAAAATCTGTTTGCATCTGACAGAATGAAAAAAGAAATAATTCATTCACAACAACAGCTGGAACTAAATTATTTTTCAGATGGCCAAAAGAAAAAACAGTGTCCAAAATTGCAGTCTAAATGCACCAAAATGCAGTGCGCGTTTGTCCAATATTGGAGGGGACACGTCCCACCCATCCCCCCAGTTCCTACGCCCTTGCTTCAGGGTAAACTCCCTTCATGCTTCTAAAGGTAAAGTTATTTACTTTTCAATGAAGATATTTGCAACAAAAGGAAATGTAGATAGTTTTGTACTGATGTACTTTTTGATCAATACGTCCTTTCCAACCATCCATCCATCGCCTATCCGTCAAAGTTATATGAATCTTTCAGTGCAATGAGCCCCTCTGCAGTAACACCTTGTTTGCCATTTTTTGGTAAATGTCAAACTAATTAAAATCCAACAAAAAATAAAATAAATTATTAACCAGCCTTCTTTGAATGGTGTAATTTCATTAGCTGTTAAAGGTCATCTGATAAGACTTAAAGCAGCAATATGTAAGAGTTATACAGTGAAATCATCACACAACACTCTAATGACTCAATCATGTTGGGAGGAAGGTTTTACTGAAACACATTTTATTCTCCTCTGGCTGGGGGGTTGTCAGATTTACTCCATTAAAAACATTAATAAATAAACTAAAGGGGACGTACATACTGTTTACAATCTGTGGATCTGTGAGGTTGCAGAGTCTGCGCTGAGTTAACGTTGTAGCGCCGGCAATTTTAATTTGACATTGGCAGGAAAAAAGCTCCAGAGTTGTTTAAAGAACTAAAGCCAGTAAACAGGAGTGACCCAGTAGTTATTTCTTGTATCCCTAGGAATTCACAGCATTTTTTGTTCTACCCTAATCCACACTGGAGGCATCAGTGGCGCGAAACATCTGACTGAGTTATAGTCTGAGTTGATCCAAACCGGAGGTAGATTCCAGCCGCATCCCTGAAGCAGCCGCTAAAGATAGGATTATTTAGTTCTATTTTTTCTGCAAGCCACCTTTGGGCCACATCAATTTCTGCAGTTAACATAAGGCTAGACACTGACAGGAAACAGCACACAGTATCTGTGTAAAATGTCCACTAATTTTCAAAATAAAAGACTTGCAGCGATGCAATATCTTATTTATGGACATTACATCAAAACGTAAACTAACAGCTTATTTAGTCCCAGCATCTTTCAAGAAGTGCAACAATGCATTTTTGTAGCTTTAATTCTGGCAGTGGATAGTCACAACATTATATATGTGGACCGATGAGCCGGGAAGCATGTGCATAAACTGTCCTGCTGACGTTCCGCGTCGCCGATGCCTCCAGTGTAGATTTGGAGTTACAGTGATCCCTCGCTACTTCGCGGTTCGTTCATCCCGGATTCACGACTTCGCGGATTTTTTCTTTGGAGCCTTATTCAAGGGAAATTTGCTGATTCGCGGTATTTTTCACCGATTCGCGGTATTTTTCTATGCGAAATATCAAGAAATTCCTGTTTTTTTCATCAATTTCATCATAAAATGCACTTTTTGTAAGAAAACTATAAATAAACCAAGTAAAAAAAATTCTATGTAAAGGGAGGGTTTTAAAAGTCTGAATACTGAATACGTACCTGTTAAATAAATACTGTAAATATGGTGTCCCTACTTCGCAAATTTTCACCTATCGTGGCCAGGTCTGGAACGCATCTACCGCGATAAACAAGGGATCACTGTACTCTAATATTGGGTGAAGGCTAGAGGCTAACAGCACTCCTTTTTAGAACTGTAACAGCGAACTGACAGCAAACAACCACGGAGGAATACTGCCGTAATAAGTGTAGTAAGTGCTCCGTACTGTAAAACACCCAAGAGTGCTTACACCAAATATGTCAATGTATTTATTCACTTCAACTCACTGTGCATGACTCGTCTTTGCTTGTCATCTGGAATGTTCTGGCTCTGATCTGCTACTGGCAACAGCCATGAAACTCACAGAACGGGAGAGAGAAAGTCACCTTTTGTTTATGAAGATGGCCTGCAGTACCCATAGGATGTCATTCTCACTTTATTCTTACACATTTAAGTTATGCTATTGACTCAGATCAGACAAAAACAACATTCCAATAAGTATTGGGATTTATAATTATGCAGGGTTTACAGTTGAGGAAAACCAGGTTTGTTCAGATTACGTTAGAGATTTAAGTCAGAGTAATAAGCTAACAGCTAGATGAACCAAGACCAAAGTGTATTTCTGACATATTGAAACAACTAATGCTGGTATTTGGACTTTGGAACTAAGCACGGAACTTAATGATTAACATCTAGTGAGCTCAAATTGAATAATCCTAATTTCTGTCTAAAATGTCTCAGAAAATATGGAATTTGGGGCTCTATTTGAGTGAGAAGCAATTGTATCATTACGCCACTTCGTTATATCTCTGGCAGTAATCTTATCAATGCTCAGGGCGAGTTAAACACAAAACACTATTTTTAATTGGTGGTGCGCAGATGTTTTGATGAATTAGATGTATTTACAGGCAGATAAAAGTAAATTAGGTGCAGTGAAGTCGAGTTTGTTTTTGTAACCAGTGTTTGCTCAGATTAAAGCAACTAATTAGTGCTTGAGCTGATGCAAAACAAAGCAGAAACATCTAAAGGGGACCTGCTTGTGGATGCATCCTCAGCTTAATGATTCGGATGGCCTTGCTGTCTTCCTGACCTCGTTCCTTTTAAATGAACTAAGCTGCTATCAGTCCTCAGTCTCATTCATCAAGAAACGTACCATCCATCATATTGAGTTTATTTCTGTTCTGTGTTTTAGCCAACGTTAAATCAATAAATGAACCTTGAACTCTCGTCAATTATCTTGAGTAAAATCTGCTTCCTGTTGTGAAAAACTAAGATCAAGAGATTTCACCTTTCCTAAAAATACTTAATAGTTTCTTTAAATGAAGAGAATAATTAAACTAATATTTTAATGCTCCAAGAACCCTTTGGTGTTTTAATAAAGAGCTGTACTAACACAGAATATGTTAAAGGAAGTGAAGTCATAGAATTATTGTTAAAAGCAGTTACGGACTCTGTGTGACACGTGCTTGATCCCCCATCAAATGTTTTCTAACCTAATTATGTTTTTCTGTTTGCAATTTGAGGTCATTTGCTTAGAAAACATCCCCTCTTGGCCTGAAGAATAAAAACCTCTTTAGGCAAAAACAAGTGCATGGAATTGGATTTGCTCTCCATCTGGCTCTGAGCACATTTTACCTCAGCACCATTAAGGGTTACTGTTTACAATAACAGCAACACATGTTCATCTTCACGGTCATCAGCGCGCTGTTTGTCATATAAACTCAAAAATGTGAGGATATTTGGAAATCTAAGCCAGCTGAACTTGTATTGTTGCCATTCATCTTGTAAATATAAATGTTTCTTTTCTATATTGAAAAGACAAACATAAAAAAACTATAAAGATAAATCAGTTAAAACTGTTGCGTTTTTCTTTATACACGCTGCTTTAAATGCTGACAATTAGACAATTTTTGTTTACAGGCTGTCTTTGGATTTGTTTTTCTTTATGTAAATACATCTGAGTTCTACAGAACCATGCTCTTCCTAATGCAGAGAGAACAGATAGAATAAAGTAATCGGATAAGATTGTTGCAGCCCCACGCTGGTTTGAAAGCGCTTTTTAAATCCAGGTCAAAGCAACAAGCTGGTGTTTGTTCAGCACATGTGCCCATCTATCCATCCATCCATCCATCCATCCATCCGCCCATCCATCCATCCATCCATTGTCTTCTGCTCATCTGGGGTCAGGTCTTGGGGCCAGCAGCCTGAGGATAGAGGCCTAGACGTCCCTCTCCCCAGGCACTTGGGCCAGTTCCCCCAGGGGAATCCCAAGCTGAGAGACAGTCCCTCCAGAGTGTCCTGGGTCCGCTGGGGTTGAACGTTTCCAGAAAACCTCACCAGGAAGCATCCTAACTGGATGCCTGAGCCACCCCAACTGGCTCCTCTCGATGTGGAGGAGCAGCGGATCTGCTCCAACCTCCTCCCGGATGCCAAAGCTTCTCACCCTATCTCGAAGGGAGAGCCCAGCCACTCTGCAGACAAAACTAATTTCAGCTGCTTTTGTCTGAGATCTCGTTCTTTCGGTCACTTCCCAAAGCTCATGACCAAAGGTGAGGCTAGGAACGTGCAATGACCGGTAAATCGAGAGCTTCTGTATTTCCCCCCCACTTTTCGGTCCCTGCTTCATTGTGGTTCAGAGCGCGCTGACCCGGACCAGCATCACGACTATCGGCTGCTGATTGGAGCACATTCACCAGCCCCAGAGCACATCGGTCATTATGGGATTCTCCAGAACTCACAGATTGCCCGTCTGTCTTTAGGCTCCGCATTGCTTCTCTCTTGGATTTGTGTGTGTGTGTGTGTGTGTGTGTGTGTGTGTGTGTGTTTTTGTGTGTGTGTGTGTGTGTGTGTGTGTGTGTGTGTGTTTGTGTGTAAAATCTTGTTGATATACACATATCCTGTCTGTGATATATGACATACTGAAAGGGTTTTGATTATTTGTATTATTAAGCATCATCTGAGCTCAAAACTGGTGTCATCTGTTGATATTCTCAAGGGGAAATCGAATTTTGGGAAACGTCTTCTTGCTAAAAAAAAAAAAAAAAAAAAACAAGCTGTGACATTTCAGAGCCAACGCAGATGCCCAGGAAATCCGTCACATTTCTGTCCCGACGGTGTGGACAAACAAATTATGTCTGAGTCAAATGATGAATTAATGTAGAAAGTTCAATATATAGCATCCTGATACAAGACAATTATGCGCCACTTGAAAAAATGATTATGTTTGCTTTAAAGAGTGCTGAAATAATAGAGCTAGAGTGGGAGGAAGTTGTTTGTACGTTTCTAGAGGTAGAATGTATTTCAGCATCCAGCTGTTTCTTTTTTCCACTTTTTGTGACCACTTGACCTCATCAAGAATTTACTCTGCCAAGAAACACTGCTTAAAAATTTATGTGGCTTTTTCCTGCCTAAATGCCCGCCTCGCTGTCTGCTGATGGAAGACGGGTTCTGACACCCTTATTATCACGATTGATGGGCAATATTCAGCTAACTGAATGGTTCGAAAGCGCACATGGTCTCAGTCTCATCTCGAATGGGTAGAATGATGGTGCCGGGAGTTCAGATGGAATGGAAATCAACAATCAAGCCCACCCATGAAAATTTAAATGAGCAATTTGAGCAAATTTAAATGTTACTGTCATTAGGTTGTGTAGTCTTCATATTCAGGTGCGGCACCAGCAGATGGATGGATGATAGGTGATTCAAAGTGAAAGTGATCAGTCTGCAGCTCCTTTATGAATCCATCCTGATCTGTCAGACCTCAAGCTGGAATAAAGAAAAATGAATGGCTTATTTCTAAAAAGAATAATGAAGATTACAGGGGTTTGTACTGTCTGTGACTGTGCCTATGTTCATTTATCATTTGATAGCTTTCAAAACAAGAGCTCCTGTCGTGTTGGTTCCATGAAGTGGCAATGCTTTACACTCCTCAGAGTTTCTGCTTTTACCAATTCAGGGGCCAAAACCTGAAGCTGCCAAGTCCTTGTATCATCAGCACCCCAGAGAGGGAGAACATGTTTCTAGTTCACCCAGGCAAAGCACTGAGTCACTGCACACGTAACCAGTTCCTGTGGGTGAGTAGATGTGGTCTGATGTGGTTTTATAGCAAAGAACGTCTGCAGCGCTTTCCACCTACTGAACGTGATCTTTCTGTTCAGGCTGCAGCAGAACATGGGTGAGGATGAGTCTTTTTTGTTTTAGTTTTATACATTAAATAATCACCAATATCACAGAAAATCTTCTAACGAACAAAGTCCAGGCTTGCTAGAGTGTGCTCCCTGGGACTGGGAGATTGGTCAGGTCATACCAAATAGTTAAAAATGGGACCCAACACCTCACTGCTTGAAACTCATCTTAGAGGGGTTGGATTGGGGGGTTAAACCACCAGATAGTTGCTGAGTGCTGCCGTGTCAAATGCGGAGATGTAATTTAGTGTGTGATGATGACTAACGGGTCTTTAACCGTAAACCCTTTTATGTTCATTAACTTGTTTGAATTGTTTCCTTCATTTTTAGATTTTAAGAGAAACATATTATGACGTTTTTGCACTGAAGGGATTTCAGTAATTTTAGGCAGGAATATTTCTGTACCTTCCAGAATTAAGAAAATAAAATTGAGCTGGCCATGCCCACTAACACCCCCACCCCCCCACCCCCCCACCCACCCACACACACACACACACACACCACCCCCCTAGCTCGGGCTGCTTTCAGTAGAGAAGCTTCGACATTTGGAAGGGGCTCAGAGTAGAGCTGCTACTCCTCCAGCAGCAGCTCGAGAGGTGGATCCATCCCAATGTTCCCGTATGTGACAGCACAAATGGGACATTGTTGACAAGGCTTGTTTTAGGCAAACTATTCCTAAAACCAAACACTGACAGAAGGCAGACGGGCATTTTTTCCATGTTTGCAATAAGACAGAAACCCACACGGCATCACAAAATGGTGTAAAATGTGAGTTTTACATATTATGCTAAACAACTCGTGCATCTCAAATTATTCCTATCACCAAATTAACCAAAGTTACACTCTACCACTTCCACCAGGCACCACTCATTAAGTTTCACATCATGCTTCATTAATTTCACTAAAACGGAGCTCTGAGATATAAACGTGAACCTGGGTCGACACAGTTTGACTTCCATCCCAGCTTGCCCCTGCACAGGGAGGCAGAAACTACGATGCCACTATCCCATTTTCCTCACTGCAGCCAAATCTTAAATATCTGAGGTAATAAAAGCAATTCTCTGTAATAAGCAAAAAATGCTATTTAGCTCACAAACGACCTTTGTTCACATTCAAACCAAAACCGTTTATTTGCGGTTCATTTTCTGAGGAATAATATGCCGTTTCCTCATTGCAGTTTACATATCAATGCTCAGTGCAGCCATGTAGCCTCCGAAATGGGATTTTATATGGATGTAATTCTTGCATGTGTCCTAGGAGGTTCAAATGTCAGCCCAGCAAGCTGTAGGAAAACAACATGTTATTTTTAAACTATTGTATTAAAGTGACAACATGTATATTCAATACATCTGTTTTTCTTGACTGAAAGGTCAAGAATATGAAATTATTTCATTGTAAATTAGGCAAAAGCTATACAGGAAAAAAAGTAGTAGAGGAGACTCAATGGTTTCACCCCAGAATATACAATTGTTTCTCCTTCGTGTGGCTAAACCTCTGGATTGCAGCAGAAAAGCAGCTTGAGCCTGAATTTCCACACTTATCATTTTTCTTTTATCTCACCAGGTAGTCTCCAAATACAAGGGAACATTGTTCATCCCCTGACAAAGAAGCTAAACCTGTCTCCGTGGTTACCTGGTGAAACGGATAATGCCAATAGCTGACTGGTGTTTAATCTCTGAACAGTCTTAATTGTGTGACCCAGCCCTTTTGTGTCTGTCTCCTCTTCCCTCTGGCAACTACACAGGGTGCTTAGTGTGCGATATAAGGGCAAGCGTCACCGTATCGACCCGGAGAGGATTTTCTAAAAGTGCAGCCATGTGCTTTGGATCTATGATGACTTGGTTGTGGAGATAAAGTTAAAGTCAGCCCCAATTAGATTAACGCTAGTAAATAAGGTTTGTTAAAAAATTAATACAGACACATGACAATATGTATGAAGTTTGAGTCCAGCCCTCATCCACAAACACACACACACTCACATAAAAGCAAATACACAAGCTCTGGTTCCTTTTAGGTGGCTATTAGTTTTCCCAGAAGCTGCAACAACATACAAAATCAGCACAATACATCCAAACACCTGTTATGTTTACACCGTCAGAGCTTTTTCTTGTGTCCTGGAAAAAAGGACTAACTTAGCCAAAATGACACGAAACACTGTCTGGACACTTAAGGGCATAAGGTCCGTTTACACTATCAGAACGTCCACCAAACCTTCACCCGTGTCTTCATTTTACCTGGCCGGCTCAAGAGGACCACTTTCCAGGCCATTTCAGGGACCGAACAAGTGACTGTGGGGCTGGGGTATGTGCTCAGAAAAGGCCTGTTAGAGTCCCTGGGTGGGACTTGGTTTTAACTCACCCTGATTGGTTGTAACTCAGTATGTATTGGCAGACGTAACCAATCAACTGGCCTTTTTAAAACTGGAAGAGGCGTAGTGGAAGAAAAGAAATAAAGCATCTTTGGTCGCTGCTTTAAAATCACTATTTCTAAACTCACACTGCCAACAAATGTGGCCAAATTTCCCCACAACACTGGCCTGGCAAGCCATATACATGTGTGAATACATAGTCTGGGCACAACCCATTGATGGCTCTCAGTCAGGGGGTGGGATCTACAGTTGTCTTTCAAACTGTCTCTGCATGCTATTGGATAACAAACCAAGTGACATACTCACCGCTACGCATGCCAGTCAAAGGGTGCAGTCTGCCATACTCTGTCAGAGAAGATGCAAACACAATGTTTTTCTAATTAAGTTTAGGTACTTATCTGCTTTTGAGTCAAAGAAAAGCCCAAGTCAAAATGATTTAAAGTTGATGCTAAAGTAGTTTTAAACGAGCCGTCGAAGTTGTTTTGTTTTGTCGCTCAATCTCAGTAACATCCCGCCCACCAACAGAGTGCTGTAATTGGCTCTGCACCAGATGGCCGGGGCTGCGGAGGTTTCAATGGAGCGTGGCCAGACCGTCCTTTTGCTTCAGCAAATTGATGGATCCCTAGATTACCACAATACTGTAATTTTCGACCTTGTAGAGCCTGAAGGGAAGCTCCTACGGAGCGCCATAAATAATAATAAATTTTGATTACTGAACACCACTTTTTACGTGACACAGTTGCTCTCCCATTCCCTGAGTAGATTTAATTGTATCATACTTTGACAGAATAAACATTTCTACGTTATTAATGTCCGTCAACGTCTTTTGGCACTGATCAGTGACGCCACTCACTGTCGAAACGGTCTCTATACGTTGACATCTTAGCAAAGTCCTGAAAGGGCAAATTTTGAATGGAGACACAACAGCTGAGAAAACTGAGCCGTTACCAGTCACCTTCCCCTTCCCAGAAATATCCCAGGGCTCCTATAGTGGAAACACAGCGATTTACAGTCTCCTCAGCTGAGTGGTGGTTAAAATGCAAGGAGAGAAAAGAAAGTGCTGGCAATCTGAACATCTTCTTTTATTATATCTTCCAAGTTGCAAATCTGTTGTTCTGCAACGCCGTATGAACCTGGAACTCCTGACCCATCGGGATGAGACATGAAGTAGCATTTTGGAAGAGAGGTGAAATGTTCTCAAGTAATAAGAGAAGAAAGAAGTCCAGTTGCCCTTTTTACTTTTAATACTCAGGACTAACGGCCAGATGCTTTTAAACAAGATAACTGAACCACATTTTACAGAAGCACACAAACTCTGTCACCGTCGCTGTTTTTGTAAGTCGTCGTTTTAAAATTAGATTGGAGATTTAAAAAACTTCAGCCTTTACGGTGTGATAAAATACAAACCTGACAGAAAAATTAATTCAACAAATGTAGCACAGACTGCATAATGGCACTAAAACAAGTAGTCTGTCACCATTAAGGCAACATTGCTTCAGTCATGTACAAAGCTTTTAAACAGGTGGACTCGAACAAAACCTAAGAAGTCAGTAAAAACTTGGGTTTTATTGTGGAGAGTCGGACATTAAACTGAATACATGTGTCATTTGCATTAATAAAGCGACTTCCAATGAAGTCAACACCATTTGTTTTCACTGCTGCCTAGCTTTACCCGATTGTAAATAAAGTTGTTCTGTTTTCTGTGATTCGTGATCCGTAGATTCTCCTTTCCTCACTTCAGTGAAGAAGATCGTATTTGTCTCAAGGAATAAATCTGGATGAGCGGAAACCCTGCAGGCTGACGTCCTGTATCTAAATTTAAATCAGTTTAGGAAGACTTGGTCTACCACGTGTTTATTGAGTTACCATGCTCAGAGGAGAACGGTTACTCTGAATGAGAAATGGTTCATTTATATCACTGCCAAACAGATGCAGTGGCGGACTTCAGTGACAGTTTTGCTTCATGAATAACGCCGCTGCTGTACTTACTGGTGCCCGCAGTCTTCCCTATTGTCACTTTATGCAATATTTAAAACACTGTGCACCATGTTTGATCCTCAGTTGGCACAAATTCATACAAATTCATAAATTTGTGTTATTCTTACTTTCCTAAATGCTGATATCCGGTTTTATTTTGCAAACAAACACCAAGAGCAGCTCTGCAAAGCTGCTGCATATCTGGTGAGTAATATCTGGCGAGTCATGTTTTAAATGCCAAGTGAATGGGCACACACCTTGGTGCTGTTAAAGCCCCCAGACCTGATGAGATGGTAGGTGCTGCAAGCAAGGCTGTCAACATTGGGTGTGCATCTAAAGGTTAACTATGTCAATGCAAAATGTACTTCTCACCAGAACAAAACATAAATATAATAGCCTAAAATAATGTTTCCTTCACAAGTCTATAGTTGCATTCATGTGTGTCTTTGTGTGTGTTTAAGGTAACAAGAACCAGAAAGGTCTATTCTGAAGCGGTTCTCTAAACCTCTAAAACAGAGCCTGCAGTTTGTCAGGTCAGACTTTCATTAAGGGTCTGATTACTGAAGGAAACATTGGGAACATGTTGTCCTCTGGTGCAAATAATAACTGGTTTTTCCTCTCAACCTCTATTTAGAGCGTGCACTTTACACTGCAAAACTGATTTTAAATAAAACGGAAAAAGCTTGTTTTTATATATTTTGTCTTGTTTTGTAAAAAGAAAAAAAAATAAGAACAAAATTATTTCTGCAAAACAGCACCACTTGAAATGAAGTCAATATTCTCAAAAATGATCCCAGTTTTCTTGTTTTGAGTAAAATACTCAATGTACCAAAGGGGTAAGCAAACGTTGTTTGGCTAGAATTCTTTAAAACTAGCAAACACTTTAGATTATTGTACTGACCCAAATATAGGACGATCCCGATTATAAGACGACCACCCCACCCCCCACCCCAAGACTAATCTTCAGAAAAAGATGAAAAATGAAATAAAAAATCACTTTTTCAATTAATTATTCTTATTGAAAATTTGAGAACAGATACTGAGAAAAAATACAACTTTAATGCAAACTATCAGAGCTTTGCTGAAATGTGAAATCAAAAGTCAAATGACGCTGTTACTCACAGACGTCCTTTGCCGTTGGGAGCCCCAACGCGCCGAGGAGACGATGCGCTGTGCCAGAGCGTCGGTTTCCGAAAGCGCACATTTCACCGTTATTTAACCTCTAACCTCTTGCTATTTAACCTTCCCCTCACCCCCATCCTAACCTTAACCCAGTTTCTCGTTCGAAATTTCTCGTTAACCGTGTTTGAGATGGACGATACAACTACAAAGTTTTGCATGCGCAAGTGGGTTGTGGTTAGGATGGGGGCGAGGGGAAGGTCAAATTGCAAGAGCGTAAAAGTCAGAATTTGTGAAATCTCTGTTTTACCGCGGGCGTCGGAAAGTGACGTTCTGGCCCAACGTGTCGGAAACAAAAGCTTGGTCACCCCGTGTCAGTTTTAGCCACTTTGGATGTGAGAATGTGTTGATGCATGCAATGTTTGTTTCATCTTAAAATTTGCATAACCCTGTCTTAGTTGCCCCACTTTCGGTCCACTCTGCTCAAGGCCCCTCGTCCCCATTGTTTTCTCCTGTTGAGGACACACTTCCTTGTGCCCTCTCCTGTAATGACCCCAGACAAATATCAGCATGTGTGAATGCTTTGACCCCGATTATAAGACGGCCCCACATTTAAAATGTTTTTTCAATGAAAAAAAAACTCGTCTTATATTCGGGTCAGTACGGTATTTTGCTTGGTGTGCAGCAACTTGGCAAACACTATGCACTAGACATGAACTGGTTTCACTCACTGACATACCCCGTTCGAACAGGAAATCTCTCAAGATAAAACGTAAGAAAACATGGCGAAGGAGGAACGTGCTGTGCGTTGCATGTCACTTCGCCTTATGATTGGATACAGGACACATTCAACAGGCAGCATGTTTGTTTGTTCTCAAAAATCAAACCAAGAAAGTGCAACAAGTTTCAAAAATCGGAGCTATCCCGACAATCTTTTATGCAGACTAGAGTGCTTGTAACACACCACATCTGGTAAGATTATCTTTAGAGCCATTACGGTAATCGTGCGCAAAGATTGTCGGAAGAGGTGGGGCTCAAGAATCGTCATTATTCTACCATTTGAACTTTAATCACCAGATAAAGGTTTTTGAGGTCATTTTATTTATTTTTTTGTTAAAACAATCTTTGTAATTTTTCTAAAATTGGTTTCACCTTTGTTTTAAGTATGTTTTCTGATTGATTAGCGAATAAACAATCCAGCCTACATAAGCTTCATTTAAGGACACAAGCTCCTGACCATTTGATGCCTTAAATCAGATATCTTTCCATTGTGACTTTTTTAGCTCCTCAAATGTAGAGGACACTTCTAGATGATTTATTTTCAGGTACGGTCAAGACAAGGAACCACCACAGGCTCAGGCGGATGCAGACAATCTGGATGGAGATTAGAGCTCAGCAGCTCATCGGGGCAGAAGGAGCTTTGTTCAGAAGGGAAACCAGACAGAAAGGATGAGAAGAGGGCTGAGGAGACACAATGGAAAGTCAGGAGGGAGATGTTGGCTGAAATCAGACCCCAGTATTCAATTCAAAAATACTTTATTAATCCCAGGGGGAAATTAGAGTTTCAGTACACACGAATTGGTGACTGTGGTCATTCGCAACCCGAGTCACGCTATGCCGTAAATGCATGCTAAAGAAGACAGGTGCAAGAGAAAATGCAAAACTGAGAGGAGAACGCCAGATCTTGGGGAATGTTTAACCACCAACAGGGTAGCTGGAGCTCTGCAACCAGGAATATAAATAAATATAATAGAAAGAAGCCAAGTAAGCAGAATGAAATCCAAGACAATATTTATGAGAAATAATTCCTCAAATGTGGCAGAAGAGGGAGTGTGTGTGTGTGTGTGTGTGTGTGTGTGTGTGTGTGTGTGTGTGTGTGTGTGTGTGTGTGTGTGTGTGTGTGTGTGTGTGTGTGTGTGATTCTGAGAGTGAGACGACATGTTGACCATCTGCAACGACTGCCTGTGTTTATGTGACATGCAGGAGAATAGCAGATAAAATGGAGCCCCACACAGATGCGTTGGCTGTAAGATGAAGACTCATCACCAGGCTGAACTGAGATCAGTCTGACAGCGAGTGTGTGTCTTAAATATTGAATTTCTGTAACCTAAAATAATTCTTTATATGATAGAAGATATGGGAACCTTAAAAATCATTTTATTTTAAATTAGCTGCTAATAGGCATGTGCTTTTGTTGTTTCTTTCATGCAAGTTCATAGAAATGCCTTGGTAAATGCCACTTGATCACAAAAACTTTTTAGAATGAATCATTTCAAAGCCTTTTTCTGGCCCCGATTGACCCTCCAAACTAAACCACAATAATGTCCACAAGCTGTGACCATCAAAGGAATCCGCTTTGTTCAAACCATGCATAAAGCACTGCAGAGACGGCGATGATGCAGACATTCAAATCATTTCCTGTTCTTATCTAAGCATAATAGTCAGTATTTGTTCTGTCAGTGATATGGAGATAGGGAATATTTGTTCTCCCTTTTGTTACTTTTCATTTCAGGGTTCAGCGATGCTCCATCCATCAGGAGTACTTCAGTGCACTCATTAATAACTGAAATGTCCCAGATTAAAAAAATGAAGATTTATGAATAAATTTTTACTTTAAATGCCAATGACCTGCTGCAGAATACCCTGTCTATTCCCTGTTTAAATAAAAAAAATGTGTGTTTTACATAATTTGCTGAGTGTACAAAGAGGGCAAGTAAAGAAGTTTTGACTTCATACAGCAGTTTTGGAGGAATGTGTTTTAATTTGTATATAAAAACACCAATACAATAATCACAAATGTAACAAAAAACTATTTCACCTAATTCAAATTCTTATTCTTATGAAACATTGTTAACAAATACATTTCTGGAATTTTTGTCAGATCAAATAGAGGGGAGAAAAATCTGACAACACCAGGGCCGACAACACCAGTGTATGGAAGCTTGGAGCTGCCACCCACACACCAAAAAAAAACAACAACAAAAAAAACAAGTGATATCACTTAGTGACGTGATGATTTTAAAATGAGGAAGTGAATGCTCTGCTGACGGTTAAAGCAACTTCTTATCACAGAGAAGCAAAACAGCTTCCCATGTTCTTAAAAAATGTTCATGTTTGAATATATGTATATATATATATATTGTCAGAATGTGAAAATTATCACTTTGGAACAGTAATTTCCAAAGTGATAATACTCAAATTGTTTTTCCACATGTGGCAGCTCTACACTTCAATATACTTGAGTATTTTTCATGTCATTAATCTAAATTATGTTTGCGACAACGGGTTTGGTAGACCAGGATGTTACATTTAATTTACTGTGAAAAGATCACATAGATCACTCTTCACATGCTTGAAGAAAATCACAACTAAATTAAATTACCAGTAAATAATAACAATTGAGGTATACCATAAAAATAAATAAGGTAGAAGCTAAAATTCTCGAAAGTTGATCTATTTTCAGCAAAAATGGAGGAATTTTGTCAACGATTTAACATATGAAGCTCAACATAGAGGCTGACCTGCCAGTTAAAGGCTGAAGGAGTTTTTACTGTTAAAAACCTACATTCCTTGATGGAGTCAAGTCAGCAAAAAATCTTAAGAATTTTTTATAACTTTAAAAATTGATTCAATATTTTTTTCTCTTCTAAATGTGGAAACAAAAATTCCCTTTGTAGGTTTGTTAAATAAAACGTCTGTAATTTTTGAAAAGTCAGAATGATTAGATGCTGTTTAAAATTCTGGTCTAATTGATTTTCTGCGAGAAAAAACAAAACCAGACAAATACACCTTATTTTTCCAGTCGTGACTCCAGATGATGTTGCTTTATCCAATAAAATAAAGCTGTAATTACCACATTGTTCATAAAGCATGCAAAAGAAACCCCTTTTAGATGTGTTAATTCCTAAATATTTCATCATGTAATACCCACTGAATGACCAAAAGTGGAAGCTGCAGCCCTGACGTTTACACTAAGGGACATTTTTCCTGCTACGGCTTCTAAACACCAACACATGTTGAGCTGCCACTAATGCACATCCCAGACTAATTGTGGCGCTACGTTTTGGCACAGACATTGATGTTCCTTTGCTAAATATAGAGGCTTTGACTTTGTCTGGAAATGTGTGTAATGACAGCAGAAGAAGACTGAGCTGTAATCATAGAGACTAATTAATGCTTAAGGCTTCATTGTTTGAAGGCAGCTCAGGCAAAAATAGATGCTCTGGTCATGCTTGCACACAAAACACTTGTATCATCATCCTTTTAGTTAAATGGGCATGAGGGTTAGAAGATTCACAACCATCCAGTCCTGCAACAGTTTGGAATTTAAAAGATTGGTTATGATAAAAATCAATTTATAATTCCCTGTGCCTTCTGTAATGATGTAATTTGTATCGATTCAGGAAGATGTCAATGCTTCTGGGTGAAATTCTGAGTCTGTGGAGGAGGAAAGCTGCAGCAAGAACCCCCCAATGCTGTTTTGCTTCTCTGTGATAAGAAGTTGCTTTAACTGTCAGCAGAGCATTCACTTCCTCACTTTGAAGGATGAGGGAGACAGAAAGACGGTAAAAGACAAATTGGATGCAGAATTTTGGAGACAAGGGAGGAGGGTGGTGCTAAATTGGGAATGCAGTGGCTGTTCATCACCCAGGAAACTTTTTAAATGAGTGGTTCACTGAAAAGCGGTCATTTTTAATTTTAATTGGTCGAGCTGAGTTTTTCATGCAGGCTGATGAATAAAATATAGAAAATAGTCTCCTACACCTATCTCCTGCATTGGCTTTAGGTGAAACGCTAGGATTAGAAAAGCCTACAGACTTACGTCACACTGTCATTTAACATTCAGACATGTTGTTTTAGCATCCAGGAAACAGCAGTGGAGCTAACCGTTAGCGTTAGCAACTCCACAAAACCGCCTAATTCCAGTTTACCTGTCTATCTACATTCCACAAGCGTTGGGTAGTGACCAGAAGAATGAGATCGCAGATACAAGTGGCAGAAATTTGTTTTTTTCTGCAGGGTGGCTGGGTTCTCCATCAGAGATACGGTGAGAAGCTTGGTCATCTGGGAGGGGCTCGGAGGACACCCGCTGCTCATCCACATCAAGAGAAGCCAGTTGAGGTGGCTAGGGCATCTGGTCAGGATGCCTCCTGGACTCCTCCCTGGTGAGGTTTTCCAGGCACGTATTGGGAGGAAGCCTAAAAGAAGACACAAGACACGCTGTAGGGACTCCGTTTCTCAGCTGGCCAGGGAATGCCTTGGGATTGCATGGAGGAGTTGGCCCAAGTGGCTGGGGAGGAGGAAGTCTGGGCCTCTCTGCTTAGGCTTCTGCCCCCATGACCGTGGAAAATGGATGGATGGATGGATAAAACTATCAAACAAACAAACAAAAATATACAAACACAACATGGTTTCACTGCCAATTTCCATCAGAACTCTCTCTCTCTCTCTCTCTCTCTCTCTCTCTCTCTCTCTCTCTCTCTCTCTCTCTCTGCAGCATTTTGGACAAAAAGCTGGAGGCTTTTCACAGAGCCACTTGATCAATGTGATGATACGGAATTAGGATAATCAAACCTAGTAGAATAAAATTAGCATTGATTAGTTCCTTCTCACTGGGATGGGTTCAAAACCTTTAGCCATAAAATGGGTCAACCCTGATATCTTCAGACAAAACTTTCGAGTGCAGATTGGTTCTTTATCAACTAATAATCAGCTGGTATATTAAAGTGCCACAATTACAGTCTATTTAGTTGTATTTTTAAGCAAAGTGAAACAAATATACACTTTTGATTGGATTTTAAAGCTTAACCATGGAAATTGTTGTTATGTAGGTTTCTACAGGTTTTCTTCCTATCAGCATCAGTGCTAACCACCATGCTGTTCTCCATCCTTCTCCTGTGTACTTCCAAGTATCGATGCACTCTAGAGCTTCTCCTGGCAACATTTGATTAGTTTTGAATGAAGCATGTAATTAAAATGGATGCTTGCCTGCTCTTAGCTGTTGCCCTTTGCTGCACCTCTGACTTGACATCACTTTGGCGTGCTTTCAGTCGCCTGCTGCTGCAGCACCAGCCTGTCACTAGAAATGATATGCCGCTATCTGGAAATCACAGGTATGCGCTGTACACAAATAAACTCAAGTCACACTGAAAAATGAGGTAAATGTTTACGACTGAGTGATCAAAGCAAATACAGTTCATCACTAAAGTGAAATGATGTCGGTTTATAATCATAAATCAATAAAACATGTTTAATTATATTTCCTAAACTCTGCACACGCACATAAATGATTTGTTCTGTCATGCATCATTACACTTTAGTAATTATGTGTAAGAAAATGTGAGCTAGGTAATATTTTAAATGATTTAAACATTTAGCCACCTTTTACACTTTTTGTGATTTTTTTGCACATTGGCAGGATCATGTTCATCTCCTGGAAACCATTGTAGGAATGCATTTACAACATGAAGACATTAAATGGAGGTTGTTGTGTCGGAGTCATTCACTGGCTACTGAAACATGTCATTTACACAACGCACCCCTGAGAAAAATCTGAACGAACTGTAGAAAAGCTGCTTTGCTTCTCCTGCCCTCTGCCTGTTAACACAAACAGAGTAGCCTATTACAGTGCTCAAACTTAATTACGACTCACTGCACAGGGATTATGCAAATTTGGTAAACATTAGAAGAGTGACAGAAGAGGTTATCGCCAGAGGTGAACGTGAAGTGGTTTTCAGGTTTGATTATCCATGATAATGTTTTATGATAAATTAGGGGCGCATGTTTCTGGGCAACTTGTTTTTGTGTGCATAAAATAATTATCACAATAATAGCTCCAGAAATATTAAAATGATACCTGTTTTGCAATAAAAAGGCTAACTAATACGAGAATTGTCCCTAAGATTTATAATTTCACATGTGCAAATTTAAAGTTGTGGAATAGTTGTTTAATCAATACATTTGCAGTGGTCTCTAGTAGGAATGAATGCCTTGTAAATCGTATTGGGGGGACTGGTGCACCATTTCCAGGAACTAGAAGTGAGCCACATTAGAGCTGAGCTTCAGACGACCGGTTTTGGAGTCTTATTTCCTGATATTTGGACATCTCACCCCGGATTGGCTAACAGCCAGAGATGGACCGGCCCATTTGGCATTCTTGTATCATCCAGATGGGCTGCTCACCTCAGTGGGCCACTTACCTAATGTGGGTCAGTCCAAGTCGCACTCCTGTACACCCTTCTAGCATGCTAGCTAGCCATTTCCTTCGTCAGAGGCACTATTGGCCTGTGCCCCACAGACCATAAATTCATTAATGCTGATTGGCCAAAAATTCTCCAGTTCTCACTAGCAACAAAATGCGATTGGCTGATGGCACGTTTCCCAGTGCCCCAGGAGTGATTAGTGAGTCTGGGGAAAATTTACTGTTTAATGAAACAGCTGGAGAAAATGTAGTGTAAACAATTCAGATTGCATGTAAACACACACAATTAAGCAAAACAGACACATTTATAGTGGATATATGTACATATATTGTAATTGTTTGACTATTTTCTCCTTTCACGCCTCAGCACCCCCTGTGGATGAACTATCACTGGTAGAACATTAAAGTGCTCTGTGACCATTTAAATTTGACAGAGCTGAGAAATGAAAAAGAAGAAAAATCAATACAGTTATTTTGGTAAATAGTTCTGAACCACTGCCTAATACTTCACACAAATTTAAATATGTAAAGTTAATGCACACACAGAAACATTCGCATATAAGCAGTCACTGATTTCTCCTATAATACATGAGTGTGTTAGGATCAGGGTCTTGCACTAGCAAACCAAAAACCCTTTGCTTCAGTTGTAATAATTGATTAGATGAGTCAAGGATCTAAATCCTACCGTAACCCCTGTATTGCATCAAAAATAGCAAGGTGAGATGAGATAAGAGGATTGTTATTAAGGTATTAATCACGACGCGCCTCTCCATCTGAAGCTGTGAGATCTGATCTGTTCTCCAAATATGAAGGAGAATAAAGCAATAAAAGGAGATAAATGTGCAGATTATGAAGCAGGTATAATCATGAGTTTTTGGATGGAAGCAGAAAAATCAAAAATAATACAAACTTTAGATTTTAGAGATGATGGCATTACAAAATGTTTTATAATGTTTATAACTTGTTTCATAATAATGTTTGGTGACAACAAAATGAAACAAGAGTTCAGCTGTGCTTAAGTGCCTTTCAGGACCAATTAAGGTTACAGAGCACTGATACAAGTTGACTGCTATTCTAGACAAAACTATGCTTAGTTGTGCCGGTATTGATACAATGACAATGAATGCAAATGATATGTTAGTTAGTACCTTCCTATCTCAAACACAAATGTAAAATGCATGAATTATATACTGTGTCTGCATGTCTTTTTGTCCATAATGTCCATAATGAACACCATGTTCAGACATAAAGGTGTCCATATGTGCTCTTGGCACCAGGATACCTTAGGCCGCAGCTCGATGATTGACTTTGTTGTTGCTTCGTCTGACCTGCGGCCGCATGTCTTAGACACTCAGGTGAAGAGGGGGGTCGGAGATGTCAACTGACCACTACCTAGTGGTGAGTTGGCTCAGATGCTGGGTGTTGCAAGCCAATTTGCCGGACTAGCTGCACTCTTAATTTAGATGTTTTAAAATCTCAGGTTTGACTTGCAATCCGTGTTGTGGGCGTGACATTAATTGCCAATAAACACCCTTTAACTATGTAGAGAGTTGATTAGCAATCACCAAATTACCCAGGACTTCTAATTCTGACCAATATACATTTAAGTAGACACAAGGAAGACTTCGATTACACCAGTACACTCTCTCTAATCCTTCGGCTCATGAATGCCTCAGGTAAAGATAGCTGTCCCTTTATGCTGAGGAACTAGCTAGTTTAACTGTAGAAAGGATGGTTGTCACAGCTAAATAGCATTAACACCTTTTCTTGGGATGGGATATGGTAACCAGCGCCTCACCTTTTTTCATAGGTTACCAACAGAGGAGACCCCCAGAACGTAGATCCATTTTAAGTTCCTCGCAGTGAGAAACGAATTTTATTCCACAAACAGAAAAAAAGATGAAAATCCCGTCGCAGCGGGTCACACAGACAAAATCAAAAATTCTCTTCTCCAATAAAGTCAAGCTCAACCTCCACTCATCACGCCCTCTTCACAAAAAGCTCAGTCCATGACTGACTGAAGCCTGGCTCATACTTCTCCGTCAGCTCCGCAAGGGACAGACACGCACGGATTGACGGAAGCGTTTTGCTCTCATACATCTCCGTCTCCTGGGGAGTGTTGCAAAGCAATTGCCCGGCAGGACAACAGAGGGTGTAGCGCTGTTCTGTGGTATCCTGTCATGTATCGGTCCAAGATAGTGTGTTTATATTGTGTTTTGTGTATATGAGAGACTTTTAACATGGACAAATTTGTCTCTCATTCTCCTCCACCTCTTCATGCGCTCCTCACCTCCAAACCCACGTTTCCTGTCATTTCTGTCCACAAATAAAACGCTTGCTGCGCATCTTTTCACTCCTCCAGTCACGGGGAATTAAACGTTCATATTTTTAGAGTTTTTTTGCGAGGTATTTTTCAAGCTTCTCCGTGTCTGCCGCTAGTTATCCTCGGCTCTTTGCAATGGCGACGCTGTAAACAACAGCGGCGTCCTGACCAATCACAAGCTTGCGTAATCCATCTCGCTCGACGGATGTTTAAAGAAGTGGGCTCGACTCCGTACGTACTTGCGTGCCTGCCGGAGCCCTACGCAAGGACGGATAATGGCGTTGCGTGTCTCTGCACTGACGCAGACGGAGAAGCATGAATCAGCCTTTACTCTCACTCATCCCATCAAGCTCTCCTCACAAACCCAGTAGCTTCCTTTTCTTCACTCTGTCCCCCCTCCTCTCTGCATTCTTCAGGGGGTTGCATCTCCATGGAAACACCCCCATCCTGCTGCTGGAGCTTAACGTCTGGTCACTTGTTTCCTCTTCTCCTTGCGATTACATCATCTTCTTCGGCAGGCTTTACTGGCTGTCCAGAGTCTGCCTCTCTCGTCTCTCCTTGGCCTCTGGTGACCTTCCAATCCAATCCAATCCAATTTTATTTGTAAAGCGCATTCAACAAGGCATTACAACTAAACATGGAGCTGTACACTAAAAATGTTAGTTAATTAAACCGGCGTTATACAATCATGTCGAACACAGATAAAAGATAAAAAGGAAATACAACAAAATTCCCAAAACTAACAGCTAAAAATCAATAAAACACAGGGAGAATAAAAATTAGACAAACATTTTAAAAGAACCTCAATAATACAGAAGTTGATATTGTGAATTCCATTTTTAAACAATGTAGTTGTGAGGTTCATAATTAGGTGGTATACGCTAGGTTGAAGTAGTGAGTTTTCAAGCGTGATTTAAAAATGCTAGCTGTTGGTGCTTGCCTCACTAGCAGTGGTAATGTGTTCCACAGCTTCGGTGCACAGACAGAGAAAGCCCTTTCTCCACGGCTTTTTAAACGTGCATTTGGAACAGCTAGGAGGAGCTTATCTTCGGACCTGAGAGCACGCGGTGGGTTGTAGAAATGGACAAGTTCACACAGATATGGAGGAGCTTGATGGTTCAAGGATTTGTAAGTCAGAAGCATAATTTTGAAATTTATCCTGAACTGCACGGGCAACCAGTGGAGAGATTTCAGAATTGGTGAAATGTGTTGTCTTTTGTCAGCTCCAGTGAGCAACCTAGCTGCAGAATTCTGGACCAGCTGAAGTCTAGAAAGAGCTGCTTTACTGATGCCATATAAGCAGGAGTTAGAGTAATCCAGCCTTGAAGTGATGAAAGTGTGGACCACAGATTTCAGAAGACGGACACTCAGGATGTGCTTTAGTTTCGAAATGCGTCTTAGTTGGTAAAAACATGATTTAACTGTGCCATTGACCTGGGCATCCATCTTCAGAGCCTGGTCCATTTTTACTCCAAGGTTGGAAATTACAGAGGATACATTAGGTGAGAGATAGTTGAGGTCAGGTTGATGAGTAGCCATGGTACTGTAAGGACTGAAAACGATTAAGTCAGTTTTGAAGTCATTAAGATGGAGGAAGTTATCAGCTAGCCATTGCTTGACCTCAAGGATACAATCAGACAGAACTTTCGTTGATTGAGTTGGCTTAAATGAAAAATAGATTTGACAGTTGTCAGCGTAAAGATGGTATGAGACAGCGTGCTTTCTGAAAATGGCTCCTAAGGGCAGTATATAGAGGTTGAACAGTAACGGGCCGAGTATTGAACCTTGTGGGACACCCCAACGTAGAGGCTGTGACTCGGATGAACAGCCATCCAACATGACCCTAGCAGACCTGTTACAAAAGTATGACCTAAACCAATCTAGGGCTGAGCCTGAAATGCCAGCCCAAGTGTGAAGTCTTGTGATCAAAATGTCATGATCGATCGTGTTGAATGCTGCGGATAGATCCAAAAGTACCAGAACCACATGGAAACCTGAATCTAAAGCCAGAAAAAATGTTGTTAAACACCCGAACGTGAGCAGTTTCAGTGCTGTGCTGTTTTCTGAAACCAGACTGACAGATGTCCATTACCGGAATTTCATTTAGATGTTTCAGCAGCTGTTCATACACTATTTTCTCAAGGACCTTAGATAAAAACGGTAATTTTGAAATTGGTCGGAGATTAGAGTAATCGGTGGGATCAAGGCCGGGTTTTTTCAAGATTGGCTGTAGAACAGCGTGTTTAAAGGCACGAGGAACTTCAGCCAATGTCAAGCTACTATTTATAATGCCTTGCACGGTATTGCTAATTAAAGGAAACACCTCTTTCAGCAGACGAGGTGGGATAACATCATCTGGGGAGCCAGGGGGTTTCATGGCTGCAACAGTTTTTTCTAGATAGGGCAAAGAGATGGGGTGAAAGCTTTGAAGTTGCACATGAGAGGGGATAAATGAATCAGGAACATGGTTGGTTTGGTGAATGTGAGCTCTGATTACAGTAATCTTATTTAAGAAAAACTGCAGGATTTGGCTACACAAGTCAGCGGACGCAGAGGAAAATAGTTTTTGAACTGGGGAAAGCACTGCATTTATGGTTTTATATAACACACCTTGATTGTTTGAATTAGCCGTGACAATGCTGGCAAAAAATCAATTTCTCGCACCTCTGACTGCTCTTTGGTACTGAGACCAAGCCTCTCTCATGGCCTCAAAGGATACAGTAAGCCTGTCTTTTATCCATTTACGTTCCAGTCTCCTGCAATTTTGTTTCAAGGAACGAGTTTGTTCGTTCAGCCATGGGTCTGGCTTGGATTTCTTTCGACTTGATTTTAATGGAGCGACAATATCCATAGCAGCCAGGCAGGATGAATCAAGCGCACGAAGTGATCCCTCAACTACAGAAGATGCATCAGTAGAATCATATGGAGCTGAATTCAGAGTAAGAACAGCGGCAAAATCTGCAGCAGTATTGGGTCTGATTATACGGGAGAAGCTGGGACGGAAACATTCAATACGAGGGGCATAGTCCAATTTCAAATTAAACAAAACTGGTGAGTGATCTGAAAAAGTTGCAGGTAAAATGCCAAGATCACTAATTTCCAGCTCATGACAGAAAACCAGGTCAAGTGTGTGTTTATGCCCATGTGTGGGCCCACTATCACGTTGGGACAAGCTAAAAGAGTCAATAAGATCTAGGGAATCCCTTACCAAAGGTTTGTCAGGACAGCAGCTATGAATATTAAAATCACCAAGCAAGAGTATTTTTCCGTATCTACAGGAGACTTCAGCCAGAAAAGCTGCAAATTCATTTAGAAAATCCTTATTATATTGTGGTGGACGGTAAATGAGAGCACATAACAGTGTAGGGGACCGTCCCAATTCAAACACGCTTAATTCAAAGGACAATGGAGTTGATTGAGGGGTAATCGGTGTGTAGATAAGATCTGATTTAAATAGAGTCAATAGACCTCCACCCCGGCGCTGTGCTCTTGGAATGTTAATGAAGGAGCATCCAGGAGGTAACCGTTCGACTATTGCGGCCAAATCCCCATGGGTGATCCATGATTCAGTGGCGCATAAAACATCCAGGCTATTGTTCTGGAAGAATTCCTTCAGAATAAAAGATTTATTTCCAACCGATCTGGCGTTAATCAGCGCAAAACGAGTCGACTGAGTACCCGACTGTAGAGAAAGTCCGGTCCCATCAGATCTTGCAACATACCGCAGGTTGACGGGATTTCTTCCCCGCTGAATGAGCCGGCCAGAACGAGAGCAGCCGAAACATGTGTGGGCACCCAGCTGGCGAATCATCCTCATATCCCACGCACTCATGCAGCTCTCCGCTCCGAGAGCTCCCAGCCGGCAGGACATCCTCATTTCAGACGCATCCATGGAACATTCAGCTCCGTGTGCTCCCGGTAGCAGCGAGATTGGCCCAACACGGTTGAGATGACGCTGGATCCGCCACATCACAGTTGCGGAGCAGCACTCTGATATGGCTTTGCCGCACCGGATCCTTCGGAGCTGAACGAAGAAGCCGCCTCGTTTCCCCCATTTCTTTTTCCACGGTCTCCGGGGCAGTGGTAAACCAACAGGCAACACAAGCCCGAAGGCTTGGTTAACATCAGTCTCCAGTGGTGGTGGGAAAGCATGGGGCAACAAAGGCCCTAAAGTTAGGTTAGCGTCAGTCTCCAGCGGCGGCGGAAAAGGGTGTCCCGCATTAGAGTACTGGAGGTTGTCCATTCTAGACCGGATCGAGAGCAGGAAGTCCCGATCATACGCCAGCAGAAAATCAGCACTATATATCGAACAAACCATAAAATAGAATAGAAAAACAAAAAAGGTCGGGAGCCGAGCAGACACGCAGCCGACCAAAGGCGCCATCTTGACTTCTCTTCGCAACCTTAGCGCAACGTTGCCCCTCCTTCTACTCCTCTTCTTCCTCTCTCTGCCTTGGGGAGGAACAGTAAATCTTATCGTTCATGCTAGTTAGTGGGCTTATCGATTTTAAGAGTACATGATTTGTTTTTATAACTATTCGCTGGTGCACCTGGACTTTCTCCAGGATAAGCCTCCTTGCCTCCTCCACTACTCTGGAGGTCAAAAGGTTACCACAGAACCGTGAGACCGAAACAGCTCAGAATATTTACGACCTCAGGATGAGAAGCACAAGCCTTTATCAGTAATACACACACACACAGTTGTTAAACAAAGGAAGCAGCCAGCATGAATTGGTTTCACAATAACTGAGAATTAATCCAGACCTGATCTTATATAGTTAACAAGTCTGGGATCAGTCTCAGTTCATCAGTGGGGGAGGATGCCGGTCAGACCAGGCAGGCCCAAACGTATCGTGAGGGTCTGCTGGAAATATCTGGCAGAGTCTCCTGTCAGAAGGAGCTTCATTTCCCACCTCCGACAAAACTTCCAAAATGTTCCGGGGGAGGCGGGGGACATTGAGTCTGAGTGGACCCTGATCCAGCCCTTCATTGTTGAGGCGGCCGACTGGAGCTGTGGTCGCAGGATCATCGGTGCTTGTCGTGGTGGCAACCCCCAAACCCGCTGGTGGACACCGGCGGTTAGGGATGTTGTCAAGCTGAAGAAAGAGTCCTATCAGGTATTTTTGGCCTGTGGGACTCCAGAGGCAGCTGACGGGTACCGGCAGTCCAAGCGGAATGCGGCTCGGGTGATCGCCAAGGCAAAAACCAGGGCATGGGAGGAGTTTGGTGAGACCATGGAGCAAGACTTCCATATGGCTTCAAGGAGATTTTGGTCCACCATCCGACGCCTATGGGGGGAAAGCAGTGCACTACCAACACTATCTATAGTGGGGATGGTGTACTGCTGACCTCTACTCAGGATGTTGTGGATCGGTGTGCAGAATACTTCGAAGCCCTCCTCAATCCCACCGGCACGTCTTCCAGTGAGGAAGCAGAGTCTGGGGACTTTGGGTTGGCCTCTCAAATCTCTGGTGCTGAGGTCACTGAGGTGGTTAAAAAGCTCCTCTGTGGCAAGGCTCCAGGGGTGGATGAGATCCGCCTGGAGTTCCTTAAGGCTCTGGATGTTGTGGGGCTGTGTGGGCTGATGTGGCTCTGCAATATCTCGTGGACATCAGGGGCAGTCCCACTGCACTGGCAGACTGGGTGGTAGTCCCCTTGATTAAAAAAGGGGACCGCAGGGTGTGTTCCAACTACAGGGGGATCACACTCCTGAGCCTTCCTGGTAAGGTCTATTCAGGGGTTCTGGAGAAGAGGGTCCGTCGGATTGTTGAACCTCAGATTCAGGAGGAGCAATGTGGTTTTTGTCCTGGCCGTGGAACACTGGACCAGCTCTATACCCTTAGGGGGATCCTGGAGGGTGTGTGGGAATTAGCCCAACCAATCTGCATGTGTTTTGTGGATTTGGAGAAGGCGTTTGACCGGGTCCCTCGGGGGGCCCTGTGAGGGTACTCCGGGAGTATGGGGTACCAGACCCTCTGATACAGGCTGTTAGGTCCCTGTATGACCAGTGTCAGAGCTTGGTCCGCATTGCCAGCAGTAAGTCAGGCTCATTCCCAGTGAGAGTTGGACTCCGCCAAGGCTGCCATTTGTCAACGATTCTGTTCATAACCTTTATGGACAGGATTTCAAGGCACAGCCAAGGTGTGGAGGGCATCCGTTTTGGTGTCCTGAGCATCAGGTCTCTGCTTTTTGCACATTATGTGGTGGTGTTGACTTCATCAGAACATGATCTTCAGCTTTCGCTGGAGCGGTTCGCAGCCGAGTGTGAAGCAGCTGGGATGAGAATCAGCTCCTCTAAATCTGAGACCATGGTCTTGATTTGGAAAAGGGTAGAATGCCTTCTCCGGGTCAGGGATGAGGTCCTGCCCCAAGTGGAGGAGTTTAAGTATATCAGGGTCTTGTTCACGAGTGAGGGAAAACTGAAGCATGAGATTGAAAGGCGGATTGGTGCTGCATCTGCAGTGATGGGGGCGTTGTACCGGTCTGTCATGGTGAAGAGAGGGCTGAGTCAGAATGCGAAGCTTTCGATTTACCGGTCGATCTACGTTCCTACCCTCACCTATGGTCATGAGCTTTGGGTAGTGACCGAAAGCACGAGATCGCGGATACAAGCGGCTGAAATGAGTTTTCTCCAAAGAGTGGCTGGGCTCTCCCTTAGAGATAGGGTGAGAAACTCGATCATTCAGGAGGGGCTCAGAGTAGACCCGCTGCTCCTTCACATCGAGAGGAGCCAGTTGAGGTGGCTCGGGCATCTGGTCAGGATGCCTCCTGGATGCCTCCCTGGTGAGGTTTTCCGAGCACGTCCAACCGGGAGGAGACCTAAACTTAGACCCAGGACACGGTGGAGGGACTATGTCTCTCACCTGGCCAGGGAACACCTTGGGATTCCTCCGGAGGAACTGGCCCAAGTGGCTGGGGAGAGGTAATTCTGGGCCTCTCACCTTAGGCTACTGCCCCCGCAACCCGACTCTGGATAAGCGGATGAAAATGGGTGGATGGTTCTGCATGTCTTTGTAGCGTCACTGAATGGCCTGACTCTTCACCCTCAGGTCAGACACACAGCCTGGTTCACTTTGACCTGTCTGCTACGACAAACAACAGCAGGGATTCCCCAAGTGTGGTGCGCGCACCCCTGGGGGTGCGAGAGCTGCCGCTACGGGGTGCGCGATGTGAAAAGTGTAATGGCTGCAGAGCTCAGAGAAGTCTGTCATATGTCACCATTAGCGTAGCCAGAAACTCATTTGTGGGTGGGCCTAAGAAAAAGTAAGTGGGCCCAATAAATGTAATTGAAAACAAGTATATTTTGCATGTGTGTGTGTGTGTGTGTGTGTGTGTGTGTGTGTGTGTGTCCTCCGCATGTGCCCTAGCTTCATAATAATAATGCGCCAAGCTTCAGCGCTCTGGCCTGCGCACGCTGTCAATAGCAAGATATGTTCTGTACTCTGCTCAACCCTCCGTCTCCACCTCCTACCAACAATCAGCTGAGACCTTTGCCTCATTCTTCACTGACAAAGTGGCAGCTATGAGCAAACAGTATTCGCTACCACAAACTCCTTCTTGCCCAACCATCTCAAGCCCTACTGCTTCATTTTCCTCTTTTTCCCCTCTCACTGAGAACTGTGTGTCCAAGCCTCTCACGTGCAGCCGCCCTACTACATGCCCACTCGACCCCATTCCGACTAAGCTGCTCCAAACTATTGCTCCTAAAGTAGCCGCAGCAGTCACACATGTGATCAAAGCTTCACTGACATCCAGTACATTTCCCTCCTCTCTCAAGCGTGCTCAGGTTAAACCGCTGCTAAAAAAAACCCCATCTCTTCTTCCAAATCATGTGGAGAACTACCGACCTATCTCTCTCCTGCCTTTTCTGTCCAAAATCATTGAAAGGGTGGCTTTCAAGCAGATAACAGAATACCTCTCACAAAACTGTCTTCTTGACCTTTACCAATGGTAAATGGTAAATGGCCTGTATTCTATATAGCACCTTCTAGAGTCCTGGAACCCCCAAGGCGCTTTACAACACAATCAGTCATTCACCCATTCACACACACATTCACACAATGGTGGGGATGAGCTACGATGTAGCCACAGCTGCCCTGGGGCGCACTGACAGAGGCGAGGCTGCCGATCACTGGCGCCACCGGTCCCTCCGACCACCACCAGCAGGCAACGTTGGTTAAGTGTCTTGCCCAAGGACACAACGACAGCGACAGACTGAGTGGGACTCGAACCTGCAACCTTCCGATTACGGGGCGAGCACTTAACTCCTGTGCCACCGTCGCCCACATACACAAACACAATCTGGGTTCAAAAAGGGCCACTCTACTGAAACTGCTCTGTTAACTGTGACGGAATCTTCAAAAGAAGCTAGAGCGACTACCAAATCCTCATTGCTTATCCTGCTCGACTTATCGGCTGCATTTGACACTGTCAACCATGGCTTCCTTTTGTCCACACTCTCTAGCATGGGCATCACAGAGAAAGCACACGCCTGTTTGAATTGTACCTCACAGGACAATCATTCAGTGTATCTTGGCTTGGACACTCATCTACCGTGCACCATCTTGCCACAGGAGTCCCCCAGGGCTCTGCACTAGGACTCTTCTCTTTGCCATATACACCTCCTCACTGGGTGAGATCATTCGATCACATGGCTTCTCCTACCACTGCTATGCAGACTACACCCAGCTCTATCTGTCCTTTCCATCGGACGACCACACTGTTTCTGCACGAATATCAAACTGTCTCTCTGACATATCAAAATGGATGAAATCCCACCATCTCCAACTCAACCTCTCTAAAACTGAACTACTTGTCATCCTAGCAAAACCATCCATACAGCACAATATATCAATCCAAAGTGACTTCCTATCTCTGGCTCCTTCAAAGGCAGTTTGAAATCTGGGTGTTGTGATTGATGAACACCTGACCTTTAAAGATCATGTTGCCTCTGTTGTTCGTTCATGCCGCTTTGCGCTGTATAACATACGAAAGATCAGACCATACCTAACACAACATGCCACCCAGCTCCTGGTGAAATCTACTGTAATCTCCCGCCTCAATTACCGCAATGCCCTTCTAACTGGTCTTCCAGGCTGTACTATGAGACCTCTTCAAATGGTCCAGAACGCAGCGGCGCGTCTGGTCTTCAATAAGCCAAAAAGAGCACACGTCACCCCTCTGTTCATTGAGCTCCACTAGCTACTGCTAGCAGCACACATCAAATTCAAATTGCTAACACTAGCATACAAAGTCTGAGATGGTATGGCTCCCATCTACCTGAATCCTCTTGCAAAGGCTTACGTCTCGGCCCAGCCGCTCCGGTCATCACAGGATCGTCGGCTAGCAGTGCCTACGCCACCCTCAGGACAATCCAGACTCTTCTCATGCATCGTTCCACAAATGTGGAATGACCTACCAAGCATTACCAGAACAGGGGCTTCCTTTTCAATTTTCAGGAAACTCCCAAAGACCCTGCTCTTCAGAGAGCATCTTCTAAACTAGCACCCTCCCTGCACCTTTCCTCTCTCTCTACTGTCCATTCCTTGTTCCCTCCTCTCCATGATTGATGTCAAGTTGTTGTTGTTATTGTTGTTGTTAGCCTCAAGGGAAAAATGCCGATAATCACTTGTAAGTCGCTTTGGACAAAAGCGCCTACTAAATACATAAACATAAACATAAACATTTGATCATTTTTAACGATGTTGGAGAAATCTGAAGGTGGTGAGTCATTCTGGCAGATTGTAATTAACATCCTGTCTCATGCAGGTGTTCTGACATTGTAAACCTCACACACAGAACATTGTGGATGTAACAAAATAAATCAAGAAATGATTGCCATCTGAGCATTTTAGCATTATTATATTATTATATTAGCACACTGACTGTGGGACAGCATTCTAAATGTGTCAGGCTATTAACAGCGTGCTGAAGGTCTGAAGTTCAGAGTGCGCCATCAGACTGAAGGCAGAAATGAGCGCTGCCTCCTCTGTGATAAAAAACTTTTAAGAGGTTTAATAACATTTTTCATTCAAGGTCAAATTAAGATATTAGCTTCTATTTTGGCATGACGTATGAAATTCGAGTCCGCTCCAGCCAGTGACTCCTCATGAACCTGACCACAACTCATGTTACTGCAGCATTTGTTATTCCAATCCGCATTGCAGCGGATCGCAGATTCAGCCAAACCATAAAACAGCAATAAGTCAGTCTGAGGCAAAAGTGAACCTCATGGCTATAGCTTTTCCATCTTTTCCCCTATAGACATTTGATTACGCACAAGTAGGTTACCAGTTCAGGTTTACGCATTGCAGAAGAAAGCAGAGAGCTCTGGCCACAGGTTAAACATTCCTACTTTAAGAAAACTGTTAAATTGCATTGTTTATGTGCTACCTGGGCACTCTAAATATTTATTTAAAATTAAATCAAAGCAAATTGTAATGGTATTGAATCTTTATTAATTACTATTTAAAAAAAATGAAAGTGATGGGGAAAAAGGTCGATCATATATATATATATATATATATATATATATATATATATAGATTAGGGGTGGGCCGTTATCGGCGTTAACGCGCTGCGGCAAAGCCAGACTCTTATCGCGCGATAAAAAAAAAGTTAATCGTTAATCTATTCTCAAAGTTGGGTTGGGATCTGGGTCTATACTAAGTGAGCTATGATGACTTTCACATTGCGCGGATGGATACCTGGTTGGCACGGATGTATACTTGGCGCGGATCATCGTACGTATGGACGGACACCAGGCTCGCGGAGTTTGTTCCCCATGGAGCCGAACAGTAGCACCTTCGCCACCAGCAGTGCTTCTCCCTTCTCATCACGTGGGACAAGTAAATAATTTATGTACTTTCACCAGAGTTTAATCCATAAATCCGACTTTCATTCTTTTTATTTTGTTTTGTTTACCTCCGACATTTCCAGCCGGGCTTTCCCCGGGCCACACTTCAACGTCCGCGGCCGAAGCAGCGCTCGGATGTGAGAAAACCGAGACAAGACTTTCTCAGACAGGTGCGGTTTCCAACTAAGTTTAGCTCTTTTAGCAGCTGTTTATTGTGATAAAGTGATAAATTGTTTCTACAGGTCGTTGTTCATGTGGCTTCGACTCAAATTCACCTGTAAAATAAACGTTTTACTCATAAATTTTTATATTTGTTTAGAAAAGTTGAGCTAGGATAACTCCCCTTGCCATTTTCAGAGACAACAACAGCAACAGTTGGCTTCTGCTCATACAGGTGAGCTGTGGCATCATTTCCAGCTCTCGCTCCTATTCACCAGAGGCGATCCTACATGCAAACTAAAGGGGGGCATTGGAAGGGCAACCCAGAAATTTAACCCCCTCCCCAGGCCAGATAGTTTGTGTGTGTGTATGTATGTATGTACGTGTGTGTGTGTATATATATATATATACACTCACACATATATATATATACACACATATATATATATACACACACACACACACACACACACACACACACACACACACACACACACACACACACACACACACACACACATATATATATATATATATATATATATATATATATATATATATATATATATATATATATATATATATATACTTTTTTCTTTAGCTGGCCATATTGTGCAGAAGAGAAGATCTAGTTTGTCACCAGACAATGTGAACAAGCTGGTCTGCTTGAGTGACTGGTGGAAGAAGGAGGAATAGAACTTGGACTGATTGACCAAATGCTACTGACTGTAAATAGTTAATCATGACCTGACTTACAGTGCAGAATTTGTTGAACTGACTAAACAGCTATTTAACACAAATATTGATCATTATTTATTTTCATAATCAGTTATCGTAGTAAAACTGCTTTATCAGTCTGTGATGCATTATTGAAACAAGAAATATGCCTCCATTCTCAAAGACTTGCTTTTATTCATTATCTAGGTAGCACACACATATGCCTTTGGCAGAATTTGAATGAGCCATTTTAATCTAGATTAATCTAGATTAATTCCAAGATTACAGTGAGATTAATCTAGATTAAAAGAAATTTATCTATGCCCACCACTAATATATATATATATATATATATATATATATATATATATATATATATATATATATATATATATATATATATATATATATATATATATATATATATATAATCATCATGGTTCCAGGGGCGGATTTAGAACTGAAGAAGATCCTGGGCAGCACAACAAATATTTTCAAATAAGACTCACAAACCTGAGTCAACACCAGTATCATCAAAGCTGGGGTTCTGTCGCTGTACTTTTTGTCTAGAAAACATCCTTATGTCCATCTTCACACATGTGTTTCAGGCAGAGACTGCAGAAGAAGCCGGCTGCTGAAGGGCTTCTTCAGTGGTGGAGGCTCTGGCAGGCTGTATACAAACAACTGCCAGCTGCTCCCTCTCTGTTGGACTTTGGTACTGCATGTTACTTCCGCGTTTTAGATCCGGGGCTTTTCATAAAACATTCGGGGCTTGAGCCCAAGTAAGGCCTAACGCCGTCCCTGCATGTTTCATTATAACTGTGTTTATCACTGAAATGAATTATTATTCTTTGGTTAATAATAATTATTATTTATGATAATCAGTAATGTTTAACAGTGACAAGAAGATCACGTGCACTTATACACAATCATGTAGGACACAGTAAATCAGGTTAAGGTTAACTGCATTCACATGTTTTTTTCATAACACCAGAGCTTTCTATCTTGGGAAGGCGGGCTTCTGAGGTATGTTAAAATCTCTACATGTCAAAACCTGATTCATAGACCAGGGAACGCCCATCTTATAAAACAGAACTCTCTGCATTTAGCGAGTGAGTTCTAGAGAAGTTGGGACGGCTGCCCAATGCTCTTTAACCAACAAGCGATCTCTGTAGCAGAATTGCTACGACACAGCAGACGACACCTGCAGAACAAAGCTGAGGCTACGAGATTCCTTAAGAATCTGCTCAGAAGCAAACCAATTCCACACCTGTGTGCCTGCGGCATCTCTAGGACCAGAGAGTCGGTACCACTGGTCTTCCCTACCGGTCCAGGTACCCAGAGGCTGATCAACATCCTCCCTTGACCTCCGGATCTGAACAGAGGGTCGTCTAAATGGTGAGGTAGAACACAAGATTGCGTCTGAATGCTGTTTGATAACAACAACTTAGTTAGTTGCAACCAAATTCCTTTTCGCCCATAACGCGCTCCTCTCTCCAAGATATACGTTCTGAGACATCACGCATTCACCAGCAAGCAAAACACACTTCATCTTAGATCCATCCAAACAAAGGGTTGTTTTAATACCGAAGCTTTTATAAATTGTCTTTTATAAATTTTCTTTTAAATTGTCACGTTTTAAATTGTTAGTAATAAATTTCTTAACTTTTTAAACTTGACTCTTCATTGAAATAAACACAGAGAAGGTGTATATTGATCACTGAACGAACAAAGATCTTTAAATGTTCTGAATTAACAAATAACTTTGCTATTAAATTAAATCTTTAAAATTAAATATTAATCTTTTGATTAAACATAGACCAAGCAATTTTGTGTATGAATTTACATATTATTGTATACATATATTCGTATATGTATACATGCATCTACATTTCATTCATTAATTTGTTAGATCTTTCTTAGGAATTAAAATATAAGCTGAATAGCAACAGCCTTTAATTCCTAAATATGTAGTTTGTCAAGGCTACATCTTTATGCTGCATGCATAAGAAGCAGCATTAGCATTGATCACCATTTTAATCTAGCAAGTAATTGACTCTGGCATTTCCTCTCTCCACCCATGAGACATGCTTTGGTTATGTTAATGAGCCCCTTCAGCAGAGGCTGCAAAATGCAATAATTGCTGTATTTCTGGACTTTGAACATATCTGCAGTCTTCTACCATCAGGATGATGGACAACTGTCACAGTCATAAAAGCAAATACTTCGTTTTTACCACTGCCATGGATTGAAACAGTGCATTAAAAATGTATTTCAGGGCAGAATCTTAGACGTGTCACTTTTATCTGTGTCACTTTTATCTTGTTGCCTAAATGCACCTATGTCTTCAGTGTTTTACAGCAATTCAGCGTCACTTTACACACAGCTCTGGGCAATTGTAGCTCTACATTCAATTTCATATTACTGTAAACACATCTCCTTTGTTCTTTTGTCAGCTGCGACGTCTTCCTTTTTGTATGTGTTTTTGTTCCTAAGGTGCAGCTGAAATCCTAGAGGAAATCACGGAGGACATTTCCTGCTAAGATATACAATGAATGAATGAATGAATGAATGAATAAATAAATAAATAAATAAATATTGGAATTAAATGAAAATAAATGTTGCAATAAAATAAAAGTATAAAAATTAAATAAATATGTAAACAAACTAACTAATAAGTAAATTAATAAATACATTTGGAATAAAGATTCATATCAATATTGCAATTAAATGAAATAAAACAAATACATAGATAAAGAAATACATTTTGAAATAAAAGTGATTGTTAAAGTTAAATAAAAAATCTATAATAAAATAAAATACAACATTTCTTTATTTGTTTTCAGATTCATTTAGCCTATTTATTTTCAATTTTATGTTCTTGAATGTTTCATATTTAATATTTTCCCTAATGTATTCATTTATTTTTGGTTTCAATCACATTTCTACATTTATGTATGTATTTGCAGTTTTTACTTCCATATTTACTTATTTGATTATTTTTTTTTTATTTTGAGGACTTTTTATTTGTTTGTTCAAAATGTGAAAGAAAATTTTACAAAGGAAAAATGGGACAATCATTTAATTTTTATTATGTTTGATTTTAAAACAAAAAACAAATGAAAACCTTTTTTTTTTTTTTTTTTTTTTACTAGTGCTTTCTGAATAGAAAATCCAATGACACGTGTATTTTTGCCTTAAAGGAAATCCTGGATCTGCACAGCAGGCACAACACAACCATATTTACATGTTTCATTGATGCTTCTAAAGCATTTGATCATGTTAATCACGAAAAGTTGCTTTTAAAACGGTTCGACAGAAATGTACCTAAATATCTGGTGAGGATTTTAGCATATTGGTACGGCCACGAGTCCATGGCTGTCAAATGGGGGAATTCAGTGTCCCTTCCTTTTACTGTTTGTAATGGTGTACGTCTTCTGTCTCCTTGTCTTTTTAATGTGTACATGGATGACCTGTCCAGGCTGCTGAGTGAATGCAGGACTGGCTGCCAGGTTGGGAATGTTGTTTTGAATCATTTGATGTGTGTACAGATGATCTGGTAATCTTTTGTCCATGTAGAGCTGGTTTGCAACTATTGTTAAGGATTTGCTCACAATATGGTCATGACTTTGACATAAAATTCAATGCAATGAAAAGTACCATCATGATTATGAGGACTAAAGAGGATGGTAAACTAATTTCCCCAGAGTTCCACTTAACTGACAATATTATTCAGGTCCGGGATGAAGTTAAATATTTGGGGCACTACATCTCTGCTGACCTGTCGGATGATAGAGACATTTATAGACTGTGCTGTTTGCAGTATGCACAAGCTAATATGCTCATTCGTAATTTTTCTAGGTGTCCCATTTCTGTCAAGCTGACACTTTTCAAAGCATTTTGTACGCCTATGTACACTGCACATCTGTAGAGGAATTACAGGAGAAGAAGTCTGTACAAACTTCAGGTGGTGTACAATGATGGGTTGAGGCTGCTGCTGAAGTTACCTCACTGGAGCAGTGCCAGCCAGTTATTCATGTACGCTGGTATTCCCACTTGTACTGCTACCCTTCGCAATCTAATGTACAGATGCATGTGTAGGCTGATGGTCTCTGGAAACGGTATTATCTCTATCTTGTCCACAACAACACGAAGCATGACTCGTTTCTATTCTAACCTTTGGAATCACTGGCGTTGTTGCCTGTATGTTTGACTGATCTTGTCGGTTTATATTGCTATTGGTTGTAATTTTATTGTATTAACTTGCTTTATTGTTCTTAATGTGTTTTTATTTTCTTGCTATTTTTTAAACTGTTTTTAATCCTCTAATCTTTATTCTTTATGATTTATCTATTTTTACTGTTCATTGTGTTATCCTTCCCATTATGGACCTTAAAGGCCCGGAATAAAGTTTCACTTTTTCACTTTTGAATAAAAAAACAGAGGGGAGAAGAATCATTTATTTAAAATGAAAACGAGCAAAAAAGAAAAAAAAAAACGATGCAAAACAATGGATTTCATCGTGACATGTCACTGTAGCTGTGTCTCAATTCAGGGTCTGCATCCTTCGAAGGACCCAGTCCGACGTTGGCTGGGTCCTCCGTCGGCCGAGTAGACCGGATGTTAACGGCTGTGAATTTCTTTTTTATTTTATTTTGTTTTTATTTTTATTTTTTAATTTTCAAAACTTTATTGAACAAGGTGAACGGCTGTGAATTTCAAGAGCATCTGGCTGCAGCCGCTCCGTCGCCTAGCAACCGTGGAACCGCTGAGCAGAAGGGAGAAGGAACTTCAAATGATGGAGCTGGAAAATTTGTTGAGCTTTTAAATAATATCCTTGGTTCTGGAGGAGTTAGAAGAGTTAGAATAGAGAATAGTTCTAGTTTTAGGAAACAAGATTGTGTTTGCGTGTCACCTTTATTCTTTACGGTAATTGTTAGTATTTTGAATGAATGCCTGTCAGTTATAGAGCGAAATAAACTTACTTCTGACTTTATAAAATCATAGATTCTTAATAAAAACTTTCTGAAAATATAACAGAAAATCACTTAAAATTATCTGCACGTAAACGCAATAAAATATTGTAATTTTACATTGATGACGTAGTTTTGGGGTCCTTCGGACTTCCGGGTTTAGGTAAACAGACTGTCAACGAAGTCGCTAGGCTTAAAAGATGTGAGTTTTGCCTTGTTTTAATGCGAAACGTTCAATTAACGTAGTTTTATTCAATCGTATCCGTATGTTGATAAATCATCCTTCATTCTTTTCGTCATTAGGTCTAAAGTAACGTTTAAAATCACCCTGACGTCGGATCCCCGGCTGCCGTACAAAGTGTAAGGACAGCTCAGCATTCCCGTTTAATGATAAATGTGTCGAAAACGTTGACCTAATTCTAACAAACATTCATTAAGGTATATTGATGTGTCCTATAAAAATATGTGCTAAAGTCACTGCTGTGTTAGCAAAAGTGATGCTGTGATTTAAAAAAAATACAGAAGAAAAGCTTCGATTCTTCACCAGTAACTCCGTAAAGACTTTTAGTTTACTAACAAAAATCTTTCTTTGAAAACACGGTACCTTGTAGTAAATGACAGATGGACTCCTACAATTTTGACAAAACAAGCAGATTTTAGGGAGTTTTTGGTTTTTGTTTCTAACTACTCGTCTCAAAGACAAGCCAAAACAGAAAGAAAATAGTTGTGACGGAACATCCTGTTGGCTCCTTCAGTTTTGTTTTAAATCATCAGTAAGCTGGAAAGTTCACCTGTGAGAAAATGCCAGTCTAAACTACATTTCTGCTAGTTTTTTTTTCCTTCTCATCCTGTATGTGCTGCTCCCTTGTCACAGCTTCTTTTATCTGCATTGCATCACTTGGTCATCACATTTGCAGCATTTAGATTTTTTAAATGAACGTTTTTTGGTTTTGCCCTAGTGTGGATCTGTTGGGTATAATCATAGAAGCTTCAAAGTGAAAGTATATGTATGTAACTCTTCCACAAATGTTTATTTATTTTTTTGTCTTTTAGTCTTTGTTTTCTTTTACTTCTTCTCATTAGCTTGGATGAAACCCACATCTGGGGGTGTTTAGATGTGCATGACTAGCAAGCAGGCTTGATTTTCAAACAAAAAGTCGCAGCAATTAGTCTTAGACAATCTTAGATTTGATATATTTATTTATTTTTTGTTGCAGGTTAAGTGTCCCAGAAAGCACACCATTCACAGCAGTTTTGAAGTTTGCAGCTGAAGAGGTAGGCCGACAGAGACAGGATGCTAGTCCATCACGTGGGTGAAGGAGACAGACAACCAGTCACACACTCACTCACTCCTATTACAGTTAACCATTTAACCTAACATGCACCTGCGTGATCTGTTGGAGGAAACTGAAGCACACGAAGAAAACCCACCCATGCATGGGGAGAACATGCTAACTCTGCATGTCCAGGTGTTAACCCTGCAGCCTTTTTGTTGTGCTACAGTGCTGCAAACTGAGCTGCCATGCTAATTATTAGCCTCTTGCTAATTAGTAAGTAACAACCGTGGTCCAGCCACAAATGTTTATCCTAAATGATGTCAAGATGCTTCTTTTGTTGCATAGAGTTTTAGTTCTCTAAATAAACCATAAGATGCATGGACTTGTTTTAAAGCCACTTGGATCAATTTCTTACACAGTTGTTGGCAATTATGGAGACGGGATATCTTGCACAGAAAATACAATTTATGTGTGTTTGTATTTTTTATTGTTTCAAATCAGTTTCAGCCACAAAGCGAGTTATCAATTACATAATAGAATTACATTTATCATTTATGCCCCACAATCAGAAGAAAATAGAGTTTAGTTAATCCCTGTAACAGAAGATCTAATCAGAATCTTATCTTTGTCAGCAATGGCATTTTACTAATTGAAGCTTAATGTTTGACTTCCTGTATAAATTATAGTGTTATTTTAAACAGGATGTTCCTAAATCTTTCATTTTTACACATCAGTTAGTCAAAATCTCAAGTTGAAAAATGAAAAATGTGGTGAGTTTCTAACCCTAAAAAGCCTGTAACTTTATGTTGTTGTTGTTATTGTTTGTGTAGATTCATCACTGTTTTAATGACCAATTATGTAAAAAGCAGCTCTGACCGACTAACTGACGTTTGTAAATCCAACCTGGTAATTTAGCAGACAGTAGTTTGGATTGTAGCTGGATTTTTAGCCACATCTGCTGACTTCCATCTCATTTATTTAACGAAACGCTACCTCTTAACTTATTTGTCACTGAAAAGGATTTTTAACTTCTCCTTATTTGATTTTGTGTGAGTAAACACGCAGCAGCTCGGCGTATGAAAGGCGTCTAATGGGAGCTGAAGCTGCTGACGTGCTGTTTGTACTCAGAGCTGGTGGGGTGTTAATTTGAGTCTGTTAGAAAGCAGCGCAGTGACGGAACATCATTTCACTGTGGATGTCGCTTGCTTTCAGCAAAACAGACTTAGTCCCACTGAGCAAAACGGGAATAAGACTGGAGAACTGTTCAAAAGTAAACGGTTTGCAGCGAGTTGCTGTGGGAGAACTGCTGTTTAGTCCAAGCTGCTCATAGATTTTAGAGTAAATAAGTGATTCTGTTTAACCTATTATTAGATGTCGGGTCTTTTGAGTTGTGTTGCTTTTTCTCCCTAAAAAACACTTTTTACATACGTTCTTTAAATTACCGTAAAGGTTTGTGCCATCAGAGAATTTTACGCAGATTTTAATAGTAGCAAATTTGCACTTTCAAGTGTTACACTCAGTATATTTACTGTAAATCCGTTTCCACTGGCTTAATCGGTCTCTTTGTCTCACTCATGAACAGGAAGGGACAGAAAATGAACAACAGAAACAATCACAGCTAATAAAATCAGTAGTAGTAGCACCACAAACAGAAAATGAATCCCGCCGCGCCGTCATCTCCAGCATTAGCTTCCCATCGAGGCTTGCTGCTACTGCCCTGGTACTTTTAAGACCTCGGTAAAACTCTGGATGTGTGAAATAATTTCTACAACAGATCCCAGGTCCGTCAGCAGCTCTGCCAAGAAAACGCAGCTTTGATGATCACATGATTGTGTTGTTTGAAATTGCTATTTCGACTGGAAAACGATAGATTTTTCCATCCTGCGGATCTGAACCTACTGTCCCCCTCAGGCTCCCTCCTAAGTCTTCATGACGGAAAATCTTGAGAAAAGTTATTTTTTCCAAAATTTTGACTGGAAAACAAAAGCTGGAAATGCACCTCACGGAATTTTCTTTAATTTTTTGCCTGTTTTACCATCTTTGGTTTTGAAGTCAGTGTAACCGTGGCAACAACAAAGGACGATTTTTGGTTCTCAGAGGGTTTTTTTCTTCACACTGTGACTTCCGGCTAAATGAAAGTGGGTAGAAACATGCCCCAGTCTAACAAGACAATCTATTCCTCAGCTACTAACATTTTTAAAATGAAATCTTGTGTCCCAAGTGTGTTATTGGGGATTTTGAGTGATTTGAGTTATTTTTACTGTCTTTTGCAGTTTAAAGTGCCATCAGCTACCAGTGCAATTATAACAAATGGTGAGTTTGGAAGCGACATTTTTCCTCTTCATATTTAAGTTTTCTTAAATTGAAACATTAAAAAACACTGAGGCAGCAAATTTTGTAATGGTTAAAATTGTGGCAACACCAGTACTGTGTTTGTACTTTTTATATTGGAGCCTCTTTTTATAAGATGCGTTACTAACATGGATTAAAAATGAATAACTGGATAAAAACAACATTTGTGATCATATTGTTTTGGGGGGTCTGATTTTGTGCGTTCTATCTTTTACTGACCAAGACAGAAAACAAAAGCTACTGGAAAACGCCTCAATTTTTATTCAACTAAACAATATGCACACAGTTATCCAGTTTATATGATGAATAGTTGTATTTGAGAAGTATCTTGGCTGTACTGCCCAAATCTCGTAAACGAAATGAATCTTTTACCAAAGTACTGGTTGGTTATTTTAGTCAAGTTCAGCTTCCACATTGGATTTCAATTAATTGGTTTTATAAAATATAATTCCTATTGTCTAGAACCGATTGTGGGATTATGCAGGAAGAAAAGAACAACTTATAAGATCTTAATTTAAGGAGGGCAGTTCTCTGCTGCTGACTTTAGCGTAGAAAGTCTTTTTGTTTACTTCGGGTTTGTTTGTTTTTCAGATGGAATAGGAATCAACCCTGCTCAGACTGCAGGTGAGTTATAATGTACCACCCTCTCAGTCTGCGAGGGCAACGCCCCCTTTTTGGTGCATGTTTTAAACAGGAAATGGGTGGAGTATGACTCTGGTAGGGGAGTGACTTACTCTTTAATGTCAGCCTAAATTTCAAGCTAGCTGTGGAAGAGGAGGGAGAGGAGCGAAAGAGGATTATTATGTGTATGGAGCTAAGTGATTAGCAAAAGGTTCAACCGTAGGCTACATGGAACTATTGTTTTAGCCTGTTGTTAGCGTTAGGGGTGTGCTAGCATTTCTAGTGCCAGATTCCTGTTGGTTGTAGATGTTTCCTCTCCACCTTTTCCCACATAGCACAGTGGCCTAGTGTTGGTGTCCACCCTAGGACTGGGAGATCAGAGTCCAAATCCCGGTCAGGTCACACCAAATATAAAACTGGACCCAATGCCTCCTTGCATGACACTCAGCTTTAAGAAGTTGGATTGGGGGGGTTAAACCATTAAATAATTCCCGAGCGTGGCCGTGTCTGCAGCACACGGCTTTTCTCGGGGATGGGTCAAATGCGGACAATTTTCACCACACCAGTGTGTGTGGCAACTATGGGACTTAAATCTTTTTTCCTCTGTTTGGACGCTGCAGATTTGATTAAAACGAGTGATTAGCAGCTCGTGCAGAACCCAATGAAGGCTGAGAGGATAATCCAGAATCAAGCAGCGTCTGAGCAGGAACATAACTAAAACATGCAGCTGAAGCAGCTCTTCGTTAGCACCACAATGATATTTGTGTGTGCGTGCCCAGAAGAGGAAGGGGGCAACCCTCTCCCCTCCTCTCCTGGATGACTTCATGCTACGGACCGCGGCTTTAATGCTAATAAGGTTTCGATACCAAATGAATGAAGCTTCCTTTGTGGAAGAAAAACAATTTCATTGTGTCCAAACAGCCTTTTAGCCAAAAGCTGTATAAGATGCAAAGTTTCATATTACCGAGTCAAAAAATATTTCTAAACGTAAAAGTCCAAACATCCGCTTCAGGGGTCTAAATTATTCCTTTTTAATAGTCAACAACGCAAACAGTTTCTTCTTGAATTATGCTTTAATGAGTGAAAACAGAGGAAAAAGCCCAGAGACACAGAATCAAAATTTAAAAAGGCCGTCTGACTCGAGGAAGAGTAGAAGCAGCTTAGTTAGAATTCACCTCAGCCTCTCGTGTTGTCAGACTTCCTGTGAATAATTATTTCTTTGTGTCGGCCCTCTTCGGTGTTTCCATCAGGTTCATGTTGCTCCTGAAAGTCATCAATTTTACCAAAGAACGGCTACAGGTGACCGACTGTTTTTGCATAGAGCACAGTAAGTGAGGCCTCCATCGGACTAAAGCTAAGTCGGTTCTCTTCTTCTAAATAAAAAGGCCTGTAGTGGTGCGTTCAACAGCTTTTATCTCCACTCTTATTGTGTGCTGCCAGGAATAGTCTCAGCTCAGACACCTTTGTCAGACTGACTTTTTTTCCCTCCCTTTATAGCCACTCCACTTCTTGTTCACATGACTGAGTACACAGCTGAAATCGATCAGGTGTGATTTTAGTCCGTTTCTCCTCACATATCGGCCTCGCGCGGCTCTGAGGCGTAATGAAGGGTCACACGGCGTTACGGTTTGGGCAGTGAGGTGTAAGATCTCAGCTGGTTGAACAAGCAAATGAATGAACGTAATCGCTACTTGTGGTCTGAATCAGACTTAGGAGGATGCTGTTGCACGGTAAAGCTTGTTATTGCACACAGGTTATGTGAAACTGATCTTTTACACAATGCTCTGTCCTGTGTTGCAGGGAATGTGTTTCTGAAGCACGGCTCAGAGCTTCGCCTCATTCCCAGAGACAGAGTGGGAGGACACAGAGACTGACTTATGCAGCCTTTCCCCGTTGATGGCAGAATGACTCATCACATAACGCTTACTACCCAGGAAACACCTCAGCATGTGTCATGTTTGTTTTCTGGCCCACCACAACTGACAGTGACTCACGCAAAAACACGCATATTTCTACTTTACGCGGCCGTCGCTGCTCGCCTCTTCATCATCGAGCCGAGCTCAAAGGTTCTAAGTGACATCGAGACTCAGAGATGTGCTGAGGATTAGATCTACACAAACACAGCAGCAGATTTATCTTGGATTTACAGTAACTTTTGTGCTTCCCACATTTCAATAAACTATTAGTGTAACAAAGAGAATATCCCTAGATTTATTTGCTTACCTTGGTTGTTTTTCTGCTTATTGAGGATTTACAAACATGGTAGAGGCACCTATTTTGTGTTAGTACAAGCATAAATAACCTTGTTGCTTTGATTTCTGATGCAGGTTTAAACTTAAAAACATATTTTTCATTATGGATGCATTTTAAATGTGTATTTTGGACCAACTAAAGACCTAATCAAAACGCAAACCATTAAATCACACTCTGCACCCACATGGCTCAATGCTGCCCTCTGTCTGCTGGTATTTTAACACCATTCTGTACTCAAGCCAATGTTTTTTTTTTAAGTTATTCATTGTGCATATTCTCATAATAAACGGAGCAGATTCTGAGCATGAGAATGTTTTGATATGAAGATTATGATGTAATCAGGTATAAAATGTGATTAGCATCCAGAATGTCACATTAGCTTGTTAAAGAAACACTAAGAGTTTTAACACTTAAGCTGTTGCTTTCAAACTGGTTTCAGTGGTTCTTTAGCCCTAAACTTAAGCAGGTTCACATTGGATAGCACTCTGTTGCCCTCTGCTGACCAGAAACTGAACTAAAGAACGTTGGTGGGCCAGGTAGGAACACTAGTGGGAGGTCTTCAGAGCTTATTGTGCTGTAGCTAATATTAAGGCTAGCAGTTAGCTTTTTCAGTTTGTCGACATCAACAAAAAGCACAAGAAGAAGAATTTAGCTATTTTGTGCGCATCATATTGAAGCCTCGAAGTAAAAAGAAAAGAGTAACATCTTTGGAGGCGGAGCAAAGAACTAAAACCAGAGTGAACATTGGCGTGGCTTACACTCGGGTTCAGTTTCAAACCATCGAAAAAGTCTTCTTTGTTTTTGATTTCCCAATAAGCATACACTCATAAAAATATGCAAAATACGACACCTAGTGTGACAACTTCGTTATCTGCAAAGCCTGCAGCAGGGTTGTTAACAACAGTTGTAATTCTGCTTTCAACCAGTAGGGGTAGAAGTGAGAAACTTATTGTTACTTTCATTTGAAAAATGTTAGCCATCATTTGCCTTGTCTCTTTTCGTGGACAGTTTCAAAATCTGTAGACATTTATTTATATATATATATATAATTCCAAGCAAATAGAGTTTTAGATCTAAACGTTTTGCTCCTGAAATAAAGAAATAGTTGATCATCCCCTCCATTTCATAATTTCTATTTGAGAGCTGCAATTTTTTTCATGCACCATTTTAATCAGATGAAACGGTCCATCAGATGTCCGTTTCAAAGAAAAAAATTATGTCTTCAAACTGTGCCGAAATGAAGAAATATGGAGACAAAAAGAAAATATGAAGCTCACAGTTGCTTCTTGCTGCCCATCAGGCTGCAGACTCAGATGGAGGGGAGGAGCAGGAGGCCCGTTCCAATTTCTTCAGAAATTTACTTCTAAAATGGCAGAATGCCACCAAGTGCCCTGGATGCAGCAGATGCTATCCATCACTGCACTGGGGGGTGCAAAATAGCCCTAAGTGCTGCAGATATTTGCTGAATTAACTGTTTTACTTACATGAGCACATAAACAATAAAACTGTCAAAATGCACCAATATAATCTAATTCAGTGGTTTGTGTCTCGCCAGCATGAATTTCTCATTAATATTAGACTTTTTTTTTATAAGCAGATGCTTTGATTGTGTATCAAATATATTACATCTTTGATCAAAAACAAAATCACCACAGATTGTTTAAAGATAATCAAAATCTGACTCTCTCGGTCCAATTCCCCTTGGTCTGGGAGAACTTACCACAAAGCAGCAGCTGGCTTTTAGAGCGAGAGGGTTCTGGGGTGTGGACAGTTACGTGACACCATTTGACCCTCTCCTTCGTGTTGTGTTTAATGAGGTAAGCTAAATGTTTTCAGAGGTTTAAAAGTTAGAAAATAAAAGTCAAAGATGTAACAAGCTCACGTAACTGAACACGTTGCAGTCTTGAGTGGTCAAAGTTACATAATAACAATACTACTACTACTACTACTACTACTACTAGCAGTATTAATAATAGCAATAATAACAAGCAATAATACTACTCCAATAAAAACCGCAACTACTGATACTACAGTTAAAACAGCTACTAATAATCATTAACAGCAACAATAATAACAATACCACAACTACTACTAGCAAAATTAATAATAGCAATAATAACAAGCAATAATACTACTACTATAAAAAACACATTTACTAATACTACAATTAAAACAGCTACTAATGATCGTCTACAGCAACAATGATAACAATACTACCACCACTACTACTAGTACTACCACTACTACTACTACTACTACTACTACTACTACTACTACTACTACTACTACTAGCAATATTAATAATGGCAATAATAACAAGAAATAATACTACTACTATAAAAACCGCAACTACTAATACTACATTTAAAACAGCTACTAATGATCGTTAACAGCAACAATAATAACAATACTACTACTAGTAGTACTACTAGCAATATTAATAATAGCAATAATAACAAGAAATAATACTACTACTATAAAAACTGCAACTACTAATACTACAATTAAAACTGCTACTAATAATCATTAACAACAACAATACTACTACTACTACTACTACTACTACTACTAGCAATATTAATAATAGCAATAATAACAAGAAACAATACTACTACTATAAAACTGCAACTACTAATACTACAATTAAAACTGCTACTAATAATCATTAACAACAGCAATACTACTACTACTAGTACTTCTACTACTACTACTACTACTAGCAATATTAATAATAGCAATAATAACAAGCAATAATACTTGTGAGTGGAGAGTTGTTTCCACCTCAGCGTGATATCTGTGCATCTGGCTCACTGAGCTGTGGCTGCACTAGTTCATCTTCTACCAGTGATAGTACTAGTAGTAGTGGTGGTAGTATTGTAGACGATCATTAGTAGCTGTTTTAATTAAAACAGCTACTAATAATCATTAACAGCAACAATAATACCAACACTACCACTTCTGCTATGACGATTACAAAACAACAAGTACTAATATTACTACCTCTACTAATAACAACTACTATAACTACTACTATGATTACTACACAACAACTACTACTGCTACTGATAATAAACTAGAACATTCTTGAAAATAATGAACAGGGACCTGCTCGCTGGCACAAGATATCAGCCATGGCCCAAAATCATTATACTGGGGTGATCACCCAAATTCATGATACATCCCACTTCTCGCATCAAAACCGGCCATGTTGGTAAATCATTTGTGGGGGGTGCGTGCTGCTTTTCAAGCCAAATAAATAAATAAATAAATGTTAGTGCAACGTTGAGGGATCACTCAAATACCCATTCCGTTTGAAACGATAAAGAAAAACAAATAGATAAATAACTACTATGATGACTACAAAAGCTACCACCACAACAACTACTACTAGTAGTGGTGGTAATAGTAGTAATATTTATATAATAATTAAACTAATAATAGTAATACTATTACCATGGTGAATCATAAAATTGTCTAATAAATTATGACAAACAAATACATTTATTTGTCATAATTTATTATGAATTATATGATATTCATTTGTGCCCTCTCCTCTTTATAAATGTCACATTGAGCGTGCTCTCTGACCTCCTTCATTAAAACCAGCCCATGATCCTTCCCCTTTCGAAGATGAACTAGTGCAGCCACAGCTCAGTGAGCCAGATGCACAGATATCACGCTGAGGTGGAAACAACTCTCCACTCACAACTTCTACTGCTGATATGAGGCCAAACTTAAAGTATTATTGATGTTAGCTCAATCCAATGAGTGGCAAGCATGTGGATAGGAATGATCACGCATGAAAGTATAGCAATAAAACTCTACCAAGCCTCCACGTTCTATAATCTAAGTGATCTGATTCTGCCCTCTTCTGTTATAAAATTAGTATGGCATCAATCCACCAGAGCATGGATGGATCACTCTTCCCTTAAAAAGCTGCAAGTCATATCCTAGTCAGATCTGTTCAAAAATCTGATTTTGTTCAACAAAATAAAAAAGATAATGTGGCTTAAAGCAACTCTGGATAACAGCATGGGCTCCAAATGGGCACTTAATGTATTTATCATCCTAAGTATTACACATTTTACACAAATTACTTCTGCTATTAATCATTTTTTAATAAAATGCTGAGAACTAAAACACTTAGCATGTCTTATAGGTTTATTTCTGCAGTTTAAAGGATCTCTAGCCAATAAGAAACTGTTTTAAAAACATGTTTTCCTTCAGGTTGCAGAGTCTCTTGTATCCAACTGCCTACAGCTAATCTTTTTTAATCCCTTCTGTCCTTGCGTCATTTTTGTTTTGCACCAACTTTCTTCAGCTTATGAGAGTATTAACAAATTGCAAGGGGAGTGCATTTTAAGGACACAACATCTTCAGCCCCTTGGTGGAAACAGCCAACGCTATCTTATAACCAACGCAGCCAAGCAGTAGCTTGTTTGGGCTCACTTTTAACATGCAAAGAGGGTGTTTACTCAGTGTTGATAAAAATTTAGAAAGACTAAGTCAGGTTAAAATGATGTCAGTTGGTGTGTATGTATGTTTATCAAATGCTTCCATGCATTGTGTCTGCAATATTTCAAAAGCAGTTTCGATCATCTTACACTAAATTACCAACATAAAATCCTGAAACTATTGTATGTACAATTACAAGAGCTCCACTACTACATCAGGTTGTAGCTCAATGTTTGTACACGTGACTGAGTTTTGTCCTTTTTTATGTTTTCCAAGGTTTCCTAAAGCTAAAGAGACCTTTTAGAAATATTTAAACTTTAATCCGTTGAAGATGCATTTCCAGAGATAACTCTCTAAGATTTAAAGGGGACATGTTGGGCAAAACTGGCCTTTTGCATCCTTTTGTACTGCTGTGTTGGTGACTACCACCCCTATAAACACTCCCAACTTGAAGAAAACAAGTGCATCTGTTTTCTTTCGGTCTTTGGTTTTAGGAATTCTGTGCCTAAAACAAATCTTTTCAAAAAGTCCCCATTTGTAATATCACAAACGGGAGAATTTTGTGATCATTACAACCACCTGTCATGTGGAGAAGACCAGCTAATCTACTCCGGATATCAGAGCTTTTCAGCTTATAGCAGCCTGAGCGGGGGGGGTGGGGGGGGTGGGGGGTGGCCAGCAGCAGCTTGTTCGTGACAGAGCTCTGAAACGGCTCATTCTGCAAAGTACTGAAACTGTCAAGACTGTAAATTAGATGGATTTTGTGCAAATAACTTTTTTTTTACCATGTTTTGTTTTGACCATAGAGCTGTTATTTAAGAAAAAAAGTCTTAATATGCCTTTCTTAAATCTATCTAATGGTTCTTGAGATCTTATTCTGAAACAGCAGACAAATAAACACAAACTCACACTTTATATTCGCCTTTCATCTTTTGCGATGACAAAACTGAAATATTGGTGGGTATTTTTTTAAGTTTGTGCGTCATGGGCTTCCTTTCATGTGGCATCTGGATTCTTTAAAACATCGATCTGTTCTGGATTAGAGTAGTCCAATCCCAACTGATGGGGGAACATACTGGGAATATATTACCTTTCCGATCAATGGAAGGTAACAAAGGGTTCACCTGTTGAGCTAAGATATTGGTCTTTGAGAGGAAGACAAGTAAATCTAAAACATGAGTTTCACAAATAATCTGCAATACAAATGTAAAATTAAAAGATCCTTTTGCTTATATGATCTAACAAAGTCTTTGGAACACACAAATGTACTTTTTTTTTTTAATCAATTTAGAAGACTGGCCTAAGAAATAAGGCCTGTCATATTCTAGTCTTTCATAGTCTTGAAGATGATGACGTGACATTGGGAGATGTTTATGTGTGAAACTCAATCAGTTTTAGATTGACAGTGTCAAAAAACAACAAAACTTTTCTTCAATACCTGCCTCTTTAGATGTTTTGCCACTTTTCACCACTAGAGAGCAGTAGTCCATTACAAAATCATTATAGCATCAGCGCTGTTAATTTAATTGGAAACTATAAAACCATTTAAATCTTTTACCAATTGTGCTTAAAGTTGCAGAAAAATGTAGTTATTTACTTTAATGAAAACGTTTTTTTAAGACTGTTTTATAGAGCATCACCTTTAAAAGTCATTTACCTTTGCCTAAGAATGTAAAATCAAATCCTGATTGTATTTCCCTCTTGTATTATATACAGGTATTGTAGTGGTTTACCTAGACTGGAGAAGTCTGCAAAAGAAGCTGAAACAGAAACAGAGATCTAATAAGAGAGACAAAGATCTGACAACAAAGGTTAGCTGATAGTGCCTGCAGGGCTGAGAGCTAATGCTGACAGGCTTGGCCCTCTAAAGACTGATCGTCTTTATGGAATTACATTTAACAGAGAGAAATGTCTGCATGGAGCAGGTTAGAAAGGTAGCTATCTGAAAAAGATTTTACAGACTTTACACTGCAGCGGCGTCCCTGAAATTTTTCATTGGGGGGCCAGTGAAAATTTGGGGGTAGCACCACATTTGTCCCTGTGGTAACAAAAAAATGTACCTCAAAAATGAGAAACACAAACAAAACTAAACTTGAGTATTTTTAGAATTTTATTAGTCTTTAATTTGCCTGTTTCTGTCTTAACAAAAACACCTGAAAAACTTTTGGGATTTACATTTTAATTTTGAAAATGGTGAGCGTCAGTGACATTCATATATATTTAAATTTTGATTTATTGAAGGTGTGTGAAACTTGTTTAATCAATACATTTGCAATGGTCTCCAGTAGGAATGAATGCTTCGTTCTTGGGGGAGAAAAAAAATATTCCGGTGCATCAATTCCAGGAACTTGTAGTGAGCTACGTCACAGCTGAGCTTCAGACGGCTGGTTTTGGAGTCTTATTTACTGATATTTGGACATCTCGCCTCTGAATGGATAACAGCAACATCACTCTACCACTGACTTGCAACGTGGATGTTTTTTCCCCCGGAAAGAACACAAGCATGGAGGAGCTTCTGCCATGTAGTGAAGTTGCTAATGCTAATGGTGCTACTAGCTGAGACGTTCTCTGCTGTTCTCTGGATGTAAAACCAACAACAGCCTTCCCTGTTGTGAGACAAGATGGTTGAGTCCATGAACTCTAAGTGACAGTGCGACATAGATCTGTGAGGATTTTTAAATCCTAGATTTTTACAGTCTATTTTCTATCAGAAGCTAATGCAGCCAAGGGGGGCGACAAATTTCAGGTAGGGGCGATGGCTCTCCCTGGCCACCCCTGTGTGGCACCGCTGAATCGTGGTTAAAAAATAAATTCCAACAGTGTTTTTGCTCGAGACATAAACCTTTGCTCTAGAACTTCAGGGTGAACTGAGTCAGAAAATTCTCATAGCTGCAGCAGGTATTTACCTAATTCTCCCACAGCTGAAAATAATGTTCTTGCTATTTGAAATGAAAGGCAGAAGTCTGCAGAAGGATTGTCATCTGTGGCTGAATTGGAGCGCATGAGACGCTGGGACAAACTGGCAGATTCACCAGACGGTAAACGTCCCCTAGAATGGCACTTTGTGTAAACTAACATGGTCATTGTGCGGATGATTACAGGGCACCAATGGCACTAACAGCTCTGCTGGGAGAAAAGAGTTCCTGCAGCTTTTTACCACAACTGTAGGAACAAAGACAGACCAGATGTGAATCTCCGTATGCACAAATGTGTGTGTGTGTGTGTGTGTGTGTGTGTGTGTGTGTGTGTGTGTGTGTGTGTGTGTGTGTGTGTGTGTGTGTGTGTGTTCTTGATTTCCCATTGCAGTTTCAGCTGACCCAGACAAAATGTAATTTCAGGTTGCAGGGGGAGATAACCCATGGTTTTACATGTCGAGCTTTCATGCTTCTGCCTGAAGAGGAAGGAGAAGCAGGTTTTGTGTGGTTATGGAGAGCGGTGACTGACAAGAGGCTTGTTCCTTTTATTGATGCTGAGTGTTGAGAACATAAGTGTAGCAGCTGTGCTCTGAATGCACAAGCATTGAAACTGTTTGATGCTTCACCTGACTGGAAAAACATTAAATGGTAAATGGCCTGTATTTGATATAGCACCTTCTAGAGTCCTGGAACCCCTCAAGGAACTTTACAACACAATCAGTCATTCACCCATTCACACACACTGGTGGGGATGAGCTACAATGTAGCCACAGCTGCCCTGGGACGTACTGACAGAGGCGAGGCTGCTGAGCACTGGCGCCACCGGTCCCTCCGACCACCACCAGCAGGCAATGTGGTTAAGTGTGTTGCCCAAGGACACAACTACAGTGACAGACTGAGCGGGGCTCGAACCTGCAACCTTCTAATTAGGGAACGAGCACTTAACTCCTGTGCCACCGTCACCCTCAAAATACAGAAACCCTAAAAATCACAAAGGGGTTGAAAATATTCAACCCCTGTTAGCAAAGATCTCATTTCTGGTCACATGGAGGCTGATTTAGCTGCTTCAAAGACTCTAAATATTTTTTTAAAAGATGTTTTATTGCTTCTATGGTAATATTTAAAAAATCAAAATGACTGAAAGGCATGTAATGACCCAGCCATGGTTGGTCTCATCACCAATGAGGAGGAGAGAAGAAAACAGATCCAGGAATTTGTAGACTGGAACCACCTCCAAATCAATGTTAGGAAAACAAAATAGCTGGTGGTGAATTTCCAGAACCCAATCTGCTAATGCAGAACAACAGATAATGAGACAGAGGACTTTTATACGATGTTTCCTGGAAAAATAAACCAATTTGAAGTCAGAGCACACTTCAGACCCACCACATTTGTCAGACGACCCCAGATATCGCTGATCTGCTTATACAAACTTTAGCTCATATTTATTTTGATCCATTATGACCATTTAGGTTGACGATTGTGACGATTATGCTAGGAAAATAGCTTTTTTAAAAATTTAGTTCAATTTATGGAAATCATCTTAAGACCCCCTGTGTAGCTCTTGGTGACCCACTTTGGGAGTCACAGCTGTGTGCAGGGGACACGAACACTTTGTTTGATACTCAGCAGTTTTCTGAAGAAGAGTGGATAAACTTCTCATGAAGGCCCAGTGCATAAGATGGAAGACATCCAACTTTACTGGAAAGCTTTTAAGTGAAGGAAGCGAGGAGCATTATTTCAGCTTAGACCGTAAAATCACTAAAAATGACTAGAAAAATATAAAATATCTGCAATACCTCAAAAGCAAATAAAGATTTTATGTCAATATATCATAAATCACAACATTCAACAGCAGGAAATCTCAATTACTGATATGTGAATTTATTACTTTTTATTCAACTGCACTCAAGAAATGAAAGGTTGAATTTACTTAACCAAGTTATGTCAACTGGTTCCACTAAGAGCAGGTTCTCCGAGACACTGTTTTTACTTGTTATTGTTGAAATATGATTGGTAACTATGAGTTTAACATGCTGGCTGAACATGAAAATAGTCTATCCATCCATTCATCCAATCATTTTCATCCTCTTATCCGGGGTCGGGTCACGGGGGCAGCAGCCTAAGCAGAGAGGCCCAGATTTCCCTCTCCCCAGCCACCTGGGCCAGCTCCTCTGAGGGAAAAGAGTTGGGATGCTGTTAGCCAATCAGAGGCGAGATGTCCGAATATCATGAACAGTAATGAATAAGACTCTAAAGTAGTCTTCTACCCCTATTTCCTGCATTAGTCATCAATGGAAAACAAACAGAGAAACGCTCTGGTCTGAAGAAACACTCAGATCTACGTCACTGAATAATTTGCTTTCATGGACTCGGCCATCTTGGCTTGTGACCGGGGAAGGCTGTTGTTGATTTAGCGTCCAGGAGAGAGTAGAGTACGTTTTGGCTGGTAGACGCTAACCGCTAGCATTAGCAACTCAACAACACGACAGAAATCCTTCAAGCTTGTATTATTTGTGAAGATTAAACATCAACATTACAAATGGAGGCAGTGGAAGAGTTGGGATGCTGTTAGCCAATCAGAGGCCAGATGTACAAATATCATGAATAATAATGAATAAGACTTCAAACACAGTTTTTTTTCTGCCCTCCTTCTCTCCTCGAAGCCTAGAGCTTCTTCCTTAAAATTAACAAACATAATCCTCACCCAAAATGCAGCCACGCTTAACCCCTCTCAGGCTCAAAATAAGTGTTGATACAAGGACAAACAACTAAGTCCTTCAGGGGTACTTCTGAGTATAAAAAATGCTCATGAAATACGTATGTGGAGTAAACAGGTAGGTAGGTTTTATGTATAGTTTTAACTTTGCAAATCTGCAACGCCTGCCTCCAGAGAAAAGTAAAGTAAAACTTGTTACATTTATTCATTTACAAATAAAACAATAATCCAAAGCTTGTTTCAAATAAGAAGAAAATATCAAATAAAAAATATACATTTGCACCATATACACATGCAAATATTGACTTGGCTTGCAAGAGCAAGTGATTTTTTCAAAGTTTTTTATGCAAATGTGACAATTTGATACGTACCTGGCCCTTACGGTGTCATTAGTTGGCAATTTTTGAGTCTTCCGACTGAGTCGTCGTGTTAGTTCAAACCTCAAAATTACTGCATGTGGTCTTATCACGGCAGTGCAGCTGCTGTGTGGAAGGAACCCACGAATTCAGCTCCGTTTGAATGTGCTATAAATGTGAGTCTGAGCTTTCCAAAAGTTTTATTGTACCTGTTAGGTGACAGAGGGCTGCAGGGATGAGCTGCCGATTTCTGTGCTAATTAGTCACATGGGAGCAGAACAATAGTCTGACCATCCAGAGAGTTAAGCAGGTGCCCATCAGCACGATTTATGCAGATTTTTAAAAATCTCTTCTTATCAAAATAATGTTTGAATGAAATATTATTAGCCTGAAGATTCAGGTGCAAATGTGTAACGGTGAATTATCTCACTTTCCTCTGTTCTGTATCACACCCTGTGTCTGCCGTCAAGATTTAGTGTTGACTCTAATCTGTTTCATGTATCCCAACAGGCCTGACATTCACATTTAGGGGATTTTCTTAGCACAACAACGATGCATTTGTGCATATGAAGTCAATGACAGCTGGAAAAAGCAGGCTTTGTCTTGTTCTTCAAAATAACAAGGCTCCAGAAACCCTCTAATCTCCCGCTGTTTAAAACGGAGCTGGTGGAGAGTTGAGAAGTCACAAATAGCTGGAGGTTACATCTAAAGGTCTCACAGGCAGGAGGATGACTGGACCGGAAAAGAGGAACTGTTAAAATATTCATCTTAGAATTGTGTTCTCGGTTTTAGAACAACTAGACATGTTACAGTTGTAAAATAAAACACTTTAAGCTGTTGCTTTCAAACTGGTTTGTGGTTTTTGAACCATACACTAGGGCAGCTTCACGTGAGAGAGCGTTTTGCTGCCCTCTGTTGGCTAGATACTACTAAACAAATGTAGTGGTTCAGGTCGGCACTAGTGTGGCGTCTCAACCTGCTTCACTGTGCCGTCGCTGGCATAAAGGCTAGCCGTTAGCTTTTTTTGTTCACCGACTGCGAATAAAAAGTGCAAGAAGCAGAAAAGGAATTTAGCTTTTTTGTTGGCATCATGGCGGAGCCTGACAGAAAAAAAGGAGGTAAATGTCGTTGGAGGCTAAACAGAGAAAATCTGAATTAGGGCTAAAACCAAAGTGAACATTGCCGCGGCGTATACTTTTAGGTTTCAGTTTCAAACCATCTAAAAAAGCAGCAAATCCTAATGTTTTCCCTTTTGTTCCAAACTGCCAATAATAATTAATTCATTAAAAATGCTAAGTACAACACCTTGCCAGGGTGACAGGGTTGTTCATGAAATTGTAATTCCGTTTTTATCCAGTAGAGGGAGAGGAGAGAACGTTTTCATTATTCTCAGACAGCTTACAAACATTATTTCCCACACGTGCAGCATCATAATAAAATATATCATCTTAAAATATTTGACATTATTAAAAATATTGCCATGCTAACTTTCCCTAATCACCATAAAACATAAAAGGTTTTCTTTC